>NW_027477586.1:0-64384 GCF_051020955.1 Megalopta genalis | reverse complement strand
AACAAACAACAAACAACAAACAACAAACAACAAACAACAAACAACAAACAACAAACAACAAACAACAAACAACAAACAACAAACAACAAACAACAAACAATAAACAACAAACAACAAACAACAAACAACAAACAACAAACAACAAACAACAAACAACAAACAACAAACAACAAACAACGAACAACGAACAACGAACAACGAACAACGAACAACGAACAACGAACAACGAACAACGAACAACGAACAACGAACAACGAACAACGAACAACGAACAACGAACAACGAAGAACAAACAACGAAGAACAAACAACGAAGAACAAACGACAAACAACAAACAACAAACAACAAACGACAAACAACAAACAACAAACAACAAACAACAAACAACAAACAACAAACAACAAACAACAAACAACAAACAACAAACAACAAACAACAAACAACAAACAACAAACAACAAACAACAAACAACAAACAACAAACAACAAACAACAAACAACAAACAACAAACAACAAACAACAAACAACAAACAACAAACAACAAACAACAAACAACAAACAACAAACAACAAACAACAAACAACAAACAACAAACAACAAACAACAAACAACAAACAACAAACAACAAACAACAAACAACAAACAACAAACAACAAACAACAAACAACAAACAACAAACAACAAACAACAAACAACAAACAACAAACAACAAACAACAAACAACAAACAACAAACAACAAACAACAAACAACAAACAACAAACAACAAACAACAAACAACAAACAACAAACAACAAACAACAAACAACAAACAACAAACAACAAACAACAAACAACAAACAACAAACAACAAACAAACAAACAACGAACAACGAACAACGAACAACGAACAACGAACAACGAACAACAAACAACGAACAACAAACAACAAACAACAAACAACAAACAACGAACAACGAACAACAAACAACAAACAACAAACAACAAACAACAAACAACGAACAACGAACAACAAACAACAAACAACAAACAACAAACAACAAACAACGAACAACGAACAACGAACAACAAACAACAAACAACAAACAACAAACAACAAACAACAAACAACAAACAACAAACAACAAACAACAAACAACAAACAACAAACAACAAACAACAAACAACAAACAACAAACAACAAACAACAAACAACAAACAACAAACAACAAACAACAAACAACAAACAACAAACAACAAACAACAAACAACAAACAACAAACAACAAACAACAAACAACAAACAACGAACAACGAACAACGAACAACAAACAACGAACAACGAACAACAAACAACAAACAACAAACAACGAACAACGAACAACGAACAACGAACAACGAACAACGAACAACGAACAACGAACAACGAACAACGAACAACGAACAACGAACAACGAACAACGAAGAACAAACAACGAAGAACAAACAACAAACAACAAACAACAAACAACGAAGAACAAACAACGAAGAACAAACAACGAAGAACAAACAACGAAGAACAAACAACGAAGAACAAACAACGAAGAACAAACAACAAACAACAAACGACAAACAACAAACGACAAACAACAAACGACAAACAACAAACAACAAACAACAAACAACAAACAACAAACAACAAACAACAAACAACAAACAACAAACAACAAACAACAAACAACAAACAACAAACAACAAACAACAAACAACAAACAACAAACAACAAACAACAAACAACAAACAACAAACAACAAACAACAAACAACAAACAACAAACAACAAACAACAAACAACAAACAACAAACAACAAACAACAAACAACAAACAACAAACAACAAACAACAAACAACAAACAACAAACAACAAACAACAAACAACAAACAACAAACAACAAACAACAAACAACAAACAACAAACAACAAACAACAAACAACAAACAACAAACAACAAACAACAAACAACAAACAACAAACAACAAACAACAAACAACAAACAACAAACAACAAACAACAAACAACAAACAACAAACAACAAACAACAAACAACAAACAACAAACAACAAACAACAAACAACAAACAACAAACAACAAACAACAAACAACAAACAACAAACAACAAACAACAAACAACAAACAACAAACAACAAACAACAAACAACAAACAACGAACAACAAACAACGAACAACGAACAACGAACAACGAACAACGAACAACGAACAACAAACAACGAACAACGAACAACGAACAACGAACAACGAACAACGAACAACGAACAACGAACAACGAACAACGAACAACGAACAACGAACAACGAACAACGAACAACAAACAACGAAGAACAAACAACAAACAACAAACAACAAACAACGAAGAACAAACAACGAAGAACAAACAACGAAGAACAAACAACGAAGAACAAACAACGAAGAACAAACAACAAACAACAAACAACAAACAACAAACGACAAACAACAAACGACAAACAACAAACGACAAACAACAAACAACAAACAACAAACAACAAACAACAAACAACAAACAACAAACAACAAACAACAAACAACAAACAACAAACAACAAACAACAAACAACAAACAACAAACAACAAACAACAAACAACAAACAACAAACAACAAACAACAAACAACAAACAACAAACAACAAACAACAAACAACAAACAACAAACAACAAACAACAAACAACAAACAACAAACAACAAACAACAAACAACAAACAACAAACAACAAACAACAAACAACAAACAACAAACAACAAACAACAAACGACAAACGACAAACGACAAACAACAAACAACAAACAACAAACAACAAACAACAAACAACAAACAACAAACAACAAACAACAAACAACAAACAACAAACAACAAACAACAAACAACAAACAACAAACAACAAACAACAAACAACAAACAACAAACAACAAACAACAAACAACAAACAACAAACAACAAACAACAAACAACAAACAACAAACAACAAACAACAAACAACAAACAACAAACAACAAACAACAAACAACAAACAACAAACAACAAACAACAAACAACAAACAACAAACAACAAACAACAAACAACAAACAACAAACAACAAACAACAAACAACAAACAACAAACAACAAACAACAAACAACAAACAACAAACAACAAACAACAAACAACAAACAACAAACAACAAACAACAAACAACAAACAACAAACAACAAACAACAAACAACAAACAACAAACAACAAACAACAAACAACAAACAACAAACAACAAACAACAAACAACAAACAACAAACAACAAACAACAAACAACAAACAACAAACAACAAACAACAAACAACAAACAACAAACAACAAACAACAAACAACAAACAACAAACAACAAACAACAAACAACAAACAACAAACAACAAACAACAAACAACAAACAACAAACAACAAACAACAAACAACAAACAACAAACAACAAACAACAAACAACAAACAACAAACAACAAACAACAAACAACAAACAACAAACAACAAACAACAAACAACAAACAACAAACAACAAACAACAAACAACAAACAACAAACAACAAACAACAAACAACAAACAACAAACAACAAACAACAAACAACAAACAACAAACAACAAACAACAAACAACAAACAACAAACAACAAACAACAAACAACAAACAACAAACAACAAACAACAAACAACAAACAACAAACAACAAACAACAAACAACAAACAACAAACAACAAACAACAAACAACAAACAACAAACAACAAACAACAAACAACAAACAACAAACAACAAACAACAAACAACAAACAACAAACAACAAACAACAAACAACAAACAACAAACAACAAACAACAAACAACAAACAACAAACAACAAACAACAAACAACAAACAACAAACAACAAACAACAAACAACAAACAACAAACAACAAACAACAAACAACAAACAACAAACAACAAACAACAAACAACAAACAACAAACAACAAACAACAAACAACAAACAACAAACAACAAACAACAAACAACAAACAACAAACAACAAACAACAAACAACAAACAACAAACAACAAACAACAAACAACAAACAACAAACAACAAACAACAAACAACAAACAACAAACAACAAACAACAAACAACAAACAACAAACAACAAACAACAAACAACAAACAACAAACAACAAACAACAAACAACAAACAACAAACAACAAACAACAAACAACAAACAACAAACAACAAACAACAAACAACAAACAACAAACAACAAACAACAAACAACAAACAACAAACAACAAACAACAAACAACAAACAACAAACAACAAACAACAAACAACAAACAACAAACAACAAACAACAAACAACAAACAACAAACAACAAACAACAAACAACAAACAACAAACAACAAACAACAAACAACAAACAACAAACAACAAACAACAAACAACAAACAACAAACAACAAACAACAAACAACAAACAACAAACAACAAACAACAAACAACAAACAACAAACGACAAACGACAAACGACAAACGACAAACGACAAACGACAAACGACAAACGACAAACGACAAACGACAAACGACAAACGACAAACAACAAACAACAAACAACAAACAACAAACAACAAACAACAAACAACAAACAACAAACAACAAACAACAAACAACAAACAACAAACAACAAACAACAAACAACAAACAACAAACAACAAACAACAAACAACAAACAACAAACAACAAACAACAAACAACAAACAACAAACAACAAACAACAAACAACAAACAACAAACAACAAACAACAAACAACAAACAACAAACAACAAACAACGAACAACAAACAACGAACAACGAACAACAAACAACAAACAACAAACAACAAACAACAAACAACAAACAACGAACAACAAACAACAAACAACAAACAACAAACAACAAACAACAAACAACAAACAACAAACAACAAACAACAAACAACAAACAACAAACAACAAACAACAAACAACAAACAACAAACAACAAACAACAAACAACAAACAACAAACAACAAACAACAAACAACAAACAACAAACAACAAACAACAAACAACAAACAACAAACAACAAACAACAAACAACAAACAACAAACAACAAACAACAAACAACAAACAACAAACAACAAACAACAAACAACAAACAACAAACAACAAACAACAAACAACAAACAACAAACAACAAACAACAAACAACAAACAACGAACAACGAACAACGAACAACGAACAACGAACAACGAACAACGAACAACGAACAACGAACAACGAACAACGAACAACGAACAACGAACAACGAACAACGAACAACGAACAACGAACAACGAACAACGAACAACGAACAACGAACAACGAACAACGAACAACGAAGAACGAAGAACGAAGAACGAAGAACGAACAACGAACAACGAAGAACGAACAACGAACAACGAACAACGAACAACGAACAACGAACAACGAACAACGAAGAACGAACAACGAAGAACGAACAACGAAGAACGAACAACGAAGAACGAACAACAAACAACGAACAACAAACAACGAACAACAAACAACGAACAACGAACAACGAACAACGAACAACGAACAACGAACAACGAACAACGAACAACGAACAACGAACAACGAACAACGAGCAACGAACAACGAACAACGAACAACGAACAACGAACAACGAACAACGAACAACGAACAACGAACAACGAACAACGAACAACGAACAACGAACAACGAACAACGAACAACGAACAACGAAGAACGAACAACGAAGAACGAACAACGAAGAACGAAGAACGAAGAACGAAGAACGAACAACGAACAACGAAGAACGAACAACGAACAACGAACAACGAACAACGAACAACGAACAACGAACAACGAACAACGAACAACGAAGAACGAACAACGAAGAACGAACAACGAAGAACGAACAACGAAGAACGAACAACAAACAACGAACAACAAACAACGAACAACAAACAACGAACAACGAACAACGAACAACAAACAACGAACAACCAACAACGAACAACGAACAACAAACAACAAACAACAAACGACAAACGACAAACGACAAACGACAAACGACAAACGACAAACGACAAACGACAAACGACAAACGACAAACGACAAACGACAAACGACAAACGACAAACGACAAACGACAAACGACAAACGACAAACGACAAACGACAAACGACAAACGACAAACGACAAACGACAAACGACAAACGACAAACGACAAACGACAAACGACAAACGACAAACGACAAACGACAAACGACAAACGACAAACGACAAACGACAAACGACAAACGACAAACGACAAACGACAAACGACAAACGACAAACGACAAACGACAAACGACAAACGACAAACGACAAACGACAAACGACAAACGACAAACGACAAACGACAAACGACAAACGACAAACGACAAACGACAAACGACAAACGACAAACGACAAACGACTAACGACAAACGACAAACGACAAACGACAAACGACAAACGACAAACGACAAACGACAAACGACAAACGACAAACGACAAACGACAAACGACAAACGACAAACGACAAACGACAAACGACAAACGACAAACGACAAACGACAAACGACAAACGACAAACGACAAACGACAAACGACAAACGACAAACGACAAACGACAAACGACAAACGACAAACGACAAACGACAAACGACAAACGACAAACGACAAACGACAAACGACAAACGACAAACGACAAACGACAAACGACAAACGACAAACGACAAACAACAAACCACAAACGACAAACGACAAACGACAAACGACAAACGACAAACGACAAACGACAAACGACAAACGACAAACGACAAACGACAAACGACAAACGACAAACGACAAACGACAAACGACACACAACAAACCACAAACGACAAACGACAAACGACAAACGACAAACGACAAACGACAAACGACAAACCACAAACGACAAACGACAAACGACAAACAACAAACAACAAACAACAAACAACAAACAACAAACAACAAACAACAAACAACAAACAACAAACAACAAACAACAAACAACAAACAACAAACAACAAACAACAAACAACAGACAACAAACAACAAACAACAAACAACAGACAACAGACAACAGACAACAGACAACAGACAACAAACAACAAACAACAAACAACAAACAACAGACAACAGACAACAGACAACAGACAACAAACAACAAACAACAAACAACAAACAACAAACAACAAACAACAAACAACAAACAACAAACAACAAACAACAAACAACAAACAACAAACAACAAACAACAAACAACAAACAACAAACAACAAACAACAAACAACAAACAACAAACAACAAACAACAAACAACAAACAACAAACAACAAACAACAAACAACAAACAACAAACAACAAACAACAAACAACAAACAACAAACAACAAACAACAAACAACAAACAACAAACAACAAACAACAAACAACAAACAACAAACAACAAACAACAGACAACAGACAACAAACAACAAACAACAGACAACAGACAACAGACAACAGACAACAAACAACAAACAACAAACAACAGACAACAGACAACAGACAACAGACAACAAACAACAAACAACAAACAACAAACAACAAACAACAAACAACAAACAACAAACCACAAACAACAAACAACAAACAACAAACAACAAACAACAAACAACAAACAACAAACAACAAACAACAAACAACAAACAACAAACAACAAACAACAAACAACAAACAACAAACAACAAACAACAAACAACAAACAACAAACAACAAACAACAAACAACAAACAACAAACAACAAACAACAAACAACAAACAACAAACAACAAACAACAAACAACAAACAACAAACAACAAACCACAAACAACAAACAACAAACAACAAACAACAAACAACAAACAACAAACAACAAACAACAAACAACAAACAACAAACAACAAACAACAAACAACAAACAACAAACAACAAACAACAAACAACAAACAACAAACAACAAACAACAAACAACAAACAACAAACAACAAACAACAAACAACAAACAACAAACAACAAACAACAAACAACAAACAACAGACAACAAACAACAAACAACAAACAACAAACAACAAACAACAAACAACAAACAACAAACAACAAACAACAAACAACAAACAACAAACAACAAACAACAAACAACAAACAACAAACAACAAACAACCAACAACGAACAACAAACAACAAACAACAAACAACGAACAACGAACAACGAACAACGAACAACGAACAACGAACAACGAACAACGAACAACGAACAACGAACAACGAACAACGAACAACGAACAACGAACAACGAACAACGAACAACGAACAACGAACAACGAACAACGAACAACGAACAACGAACAACGAACAACGAACAACGAACAACGAACAACGAACAACGAACAACGAACAACGAACAACGAACAACGAACAACGAACAACGAACAACGAACAACGAACAACGAACAACGAACAACGAACAACGAACAACGAACAACGAACAACGAACAACGAACAACGAACAACGAACAACGAACAACGAACAACGAACAACCAACAACGAACAACCAACAACGAACAACCAACGACAAACGACAAACGACAAACGACAAACGACAAACGACAAACGACAAACGACAAACGACAAACGACAAACGACAAACGACAAACGACAAACGACAAACGACAAACGACAAACGACAAACGACAAACGACAAACGACAAACGACAAACGACAAACGACAAACGACAAACGACAAACGACAAACGACAAACGACAAACGACAAACGACAAACGACAAACGACAAACGACAAACGACAAACGACAAACGACAAACGACAAACGACAAACGACAAACGACAAACGACAAACGACAAACGACAAACGACAAACGACAAACGACAAACGACAAACGACAAACGACAAACGACAAACGACAAACGACAAACGACAAACGACAAACGACAAACGACAAACGACAAACGACAAACGACAAACGACAAACGACAAACGACAAACGACAAACGACAAACGACAAACGACAAACGACAAACGACAAACGACAAACGACAAACGACAAACGACAAACGACAAACGACAAACGACAAACGACAAACGACAAACGACAAACGACAAACGACAAACGACAAACGACAAACGACAAACGACAAACGACAAACGACAAACGACAAACGACAAACGACAAACGACAAACGACAAACGACAAACGACAAACGACAAACGACAAACGACAAACGACAAACGACAAACGACAAACGACAAACGACAAACGACAAACGACAAACGACAAACGACAAACGACAAACGACAAACGACAAACGACAAACGACAAACGACAAACGACAAACGACAAACGACAAACGACAAACGACAAACGACAAACGACAAACGACAAACGACAAACGACAAACGACAAACGACAAACGACAAACGACAAACGACAAACGACAAACGACAAACGACAAACGACAAACGACAAACGACAAACGACAAACGACAAACGACAAACGACAAACGACAAACGACAAACGACAAACGACAAACGACAAACGACAAACGACAAACGACAAACCACAAACGACAAACGACAAACGACAAACGACAAACGACAAACGACAAACGACAAACAACAAACCACAAACAACAAACAACAAACCACAAACAACAAACAACAAACAACAAACAACAAACAACAAACAACAAACAACAAACAACAAACAACAAACAACAAACAACAAACAACAAACAACAAACAACAAACAACAAACAACAAACAACAAACAACAAACAACAAACAACAAACAACAAACAACAAACAACAAACAACAAACAACAAACAACAAACAACAAACAACAAACAACAAACAACAAACAACAAACAACAAACAACAAACAACAAACAACAAACAACAAACAACAAACAACAAACAACAAACAACAAACAACAAACAACAAACAACAAACAACAAACAACAAACAACAAACAACAAACAACAAACAACAAACAACAAACAACAAACAACAAACAACAAACAACAAACAACAAACAACAAACAACAAACAACAAACAACAAACAACAAACAACAAACAACAAACAACAAACAACAAACAACAAACAACAAACAACAAACAACAAACAACAAACAACAAACAACAAACAACAAACAACAAACAACAGACAACAGACAACAAACAACAAACAACAGACAACAGACAACAGACAACAAACAACAGACAACAGACAACAAACAACAAACAACAGACAACAGACAACAGACAACAGACAACAGACAACAGACAACAGACAACAGACAACAAACAACAAACAACAAACAACAAACAACAAACAACAAACAACAAACAACAGACAACAAACAACAGACAACAAACAACAAACAACAAACAACAAACAACAAACAACAAACAACAAACAACAAACAACAAACAACAAACAACAAACAACAAACAACAGACAACAGACAACAGACAACAGACAACAGACAACAGACAACAGACAACAGACAACAGACAACAGACAACAGACAACAGACAACAGACAACAGACAACAGACAACAGACAACAGACAACAGACAACAGACAACAGACAACAGACAACAGACAACAGACAACAGACAACAGACAACAGACAACAGACAACAGACAACAGACAACAGACAACAGACAACAGACAACAGACAACAGACAACAGACAACAGACAACAGACAACAGACAACAGACAACAGACAACAGACAACAGACAACAGACAACAGACAACAGACAACAGACAACAGACAACAGACAACAGACAACAGACAACAGACAACAGACAACAGACAACAGACAACAGACAACAGACAACAGACAACAGACAACAGACAACAGACAACAGACAACAGACAACAGACAACAGACAACAGACAACAGACAACAGACAACAGACCACAGACAACAGACAACAAACAACAAACAACAGACAACAAACAACAAACAACAAACAACAAACAACAAACAACAAACAACAAACAACAAACAACAAACAACAAACAACAAACAACAAACAACAAACAACAAACAACAAACAACAAACAACAAACAACAAACAACAAACAACAAACAACAAACAACAAACAACAAACAACAAACAACAAACAACAAACAACAAACAACAAACAACAAACAACAAACAACAAACAACAAACAACAAACAACAAACAACAAACAACAAACAACAAACAACAAACAACAAACAACAAACAACAAACAACAAACAACAAACAACAAACAACAAACAACAAACAACAAACAACAAACAACAAACAACAAACAACAAACAACAAACAACAAACAACAAACAACAAACAACAAACAACAAACAACAAACAACAAACAACAAACAACAAACAACAAACAACAAACAACAAACAACAAACAACAAACAACAAACAACAAACAACAAACAACAAACAACAAACAACAAACAACAAACAACAAACAACAAACAACAAACAACAAACAACAAACAACAAACAACAAACAACAAACAACAAACAACAAACAACAAACAACAAACAACAAACAACAAACAACAAACAACAAACAACAAACAACAAACAACAAACAACAAACAACAAACAACAAACAACAAACAACAAACAACAAACAACAAACAACAAACAACAAACAACAAACAACAAACAACAAACAACAAACAACAAACAACAAACAACAAACAACAAACAACAAACAACAAACAACAAACAACAAACAACAAACAACAAACAACAAACAACAAACAACAAACAACAAACAACAAACAACAAACAACAAACAACAAACAACAAACAACAAACAACAAACAACAAACAACGAACAACAGACAACAAACAACCAACAACAAACAACGAACAACGAACAACGAACAACGAACAACGAACAACGAACAACGAACAACGAACAACGAACAACGAACAACGAACAACGAACAACGAACAACGAACAACGAACAACGAACAACGAACAACGAACAACGAACAACGAACAACGAACAACGAACAACGAACAACGAACAACGAACAACGAACAACGAACAACGAACAACGAACAACGAACAACGAACAACGAACAACGAACAACGAACAACGAACAACGAACAACGAACAACGAACAACGAACAACGAACAACGAACAACGAACAACGAACAACGAACAACGAACAACGAACAACGAACAACGAACAACGAACAACGAACAACGAACAACGAACAACGAACAACGAACAACGAACAACGAACAACGAACAACGAACAACGAACAACGAACAACGAACAACGAACAACGAACAACGAACAACGAACAACGAACAACGAACAACGAACAACGAACAACGAACAACGAACAACGAACAACGAACAACGAACAACGAACAACGAACAACGAACAACGAACAACGAACAACGAACAACGAACAACGAACAACGAACAACGAACAACGAACAACGAACAACGAACAACGAACAACGAACAACGAACAACGAACAACGAACAACAAACAACAAACAACAAACAACAAACAACAAACAACAAACAACAAACAACAAACAACAAACAACAAACAACAAACAACAAACAACAAACAACAAACAACAAACAACAAACAACAAACAACAAACAACAAACAACAAACAACAAACAACACACAACAAACAACAAACAACAAACAACAAACAACAAACAACAAACAACAAACAACAAACAACAAACAACAGACAACAGACAACAGACAACAGACAACAGACAACAGACAACAGACAACAGACAACAGACAACAGACAACAGACAACAGACAACAAACAACAAACAACAAACAACAAACAACAAACAACAAACAACAAACAACAAACAACAGACAACAGACAACAGACAACAGACAACAGACAACAGACAACAGACAACAGACAACAGACAACAGACAACAGACAACAGACAACAGACAACAGACAACAGACAACAGACAACAGACAACAGACAACAGACAACAGACAACAGACAACAGACAACAGGCAACAGACAACAGACAACAGACAACAGACAACAGACAACAGACAACAGACAACAGACAACAGACAACAGACAACAGACAACAGACAACAGACAACAGACAACAGACAACAGACAACAGACAACAGACAACAGACAACAGACAACAGACAACAGACAACAGACAACAGACAACAGACAACAGACAACAGACAACAGACAACAGACAACAGACAACAGACAACAGACAACAGACAACAGACAACAGACAACAGACAACAGACAACAGACAACAGACAACAGACAACAGACAACAAACAACAAACAACAAACAACAAACAACAAACAACAAACAACAAACAACAAACAACAAACAACAAACAACAAACAACAAACAACAAACAACAAACAACAAACAACAAACAACAAACAACAAACAACAAACAACAAACAACAAACAACAAACAACAAACAACAAACAACAAACAACAAACAACAAACAACAAACAACAAACAACAAACAACAAACAACAAACAACAAACAACAAACAACAAACAACAAACAACAAACAACAAACAACAAACAACAAACAACAAACAACAAACAACAAACAACAAACAACAAACAACAAACAACAAACAACAAACAACAAACAACAAACAACAAACAACAAACAACAAACAACAAACAACAAACAACAAACAACAAACAACAAACAACAAACAACAAACAACAAACAACAAACAACAAACAACAAACAACAAACAACAAACAACAAACAACAAACAACAAACAACAAACAACAAACAACAAACAACAAACAACAAACAACAAACAACAAACAACAAACAACAAACAACAAACAACAAACAACAAACAACAAACAACAAACAACAAACAACAAACAACAAACAACAAACAACAAACAGCAAACAACAAACAGCAAACAATAAACAACAAACAACAAACAACAAACAACAAACAACAAACAACAAACAACAAACAACAAACAACAAACAACAAACAACAAACAACAAACAACAAACAACAAACAACAAACAACAAACAACAAACAACAAACAACAAACAACAAACAACAAACAACAAACAACAGACAACAGACAACAAACAACAAACAGCAGACAACAGACAACAGACAACAGACAACAAACAACAAACAACAAACAACAAACAACAAACAACAAACAACAAACAACAAACAACAAACAACAAACAACAAACAACCGACAACAGACAACAGACAACAGACAACAGACAACAGACAACAAACAACAAACAACAGACAACAAACAACAAACAACAAACAACAAACAACAGACAACAAACAACAAACAACAAACAACAAACAACAAACAACAAACAACAAACAACAAACAACAAACAACAAACAACAAACAACAAACAACAAAAAACAAACAACAAACAACAAACAACAAACAACAAACAACAGACAACAGACAACAGACAACAGACAACAAACAACAGACAACAGACAACAAACAACAGACAACAGACAACAAACAACAGACAACAGACAACAAACAACAAACAACAAACAACAAACAACAAACAACAAACAACAAACAACAAACAACAAACAACAAACAACAAACAACAAACAACAAACAACAAACAACAAACAACAAACAACAAACAACAAACAACAAACAACAAACAACAAACAACAAACAACAAACAACAAACAACAAACAACAAACAACAAACAACAAACAACAAACAACAAACAACAAACAACAAACAACAAACAACAAACAACAAACAACAAACAACAAACAACAAACAACAAACAACAAACAACAAACAACAAACAACAAACAACAAACAACAAACAACAAACAACAAACAACAAACAACAAACAACAAACAACAAACAACAAACAACAAACAACAAACAACAAACAACAAACAACAAACAACAAACAACAAACAACAAACAACAAACAACAAACAACAAACAACAAACAACAAACAACAAACAACAAACAACAAACAACAAACAACAAACAACAAACAACAAACAACAAACAACAAACAACAAACAACAAACAACAAACAACAGACAACAGACAACAGACAACAGACAACAAACAACAAACAACAGACAACAGACAACAGACAACAGACAACAGACAACAGACAACAAACAACAAACAACAGACAACAGACAACAGACAACAGACAACAGACAACAGACAACAGACAACAGACAACAGACAACAGACAACAAACAACAGACAACAGACAACAGACAACAGACAACAGACAACAAACAACAAACAACAGACAACAGACAACAGACAACAGACAACAGACAACAGACAACAGACAACAGACAACAGACAACAGACAACAGACAACAGACAACAGACAACAGACAACAGACAACAGACAACAGACAACAGACAACAGACAACAGACAACAGACAACAGACAACAGACAACAGACAACAGACAACAGACAACAGACAACAGACAACAGACAACAGACAACAGACAACAGACAACAGACAACAGACAACAGACAACAGACAACAGACAACAGACAACAGACAACAGACAACAGACAACAGACAACAGACAACAGACAACAGACAACAAACAACAAACAACAAACAACAAACAACAAACAACAAACAACAAACAACAAACAACAAACAACAAACAACAAACAACAAACAACAAACAACAAACAACAAACAACAAACAACAAACAACAAACAACAAACAACAAACAACAAACAACAAACAACAAACAACAAACAACAAACAACAAACAACAAACAACAAACAACAAACAACAAACAACAAACAACAAACAACAAACAACAAACAACAAACAACAAACAACAAACAACAAACAACAAACAACAAACAACAAACAACAAACAACAAACAACAAACAACAAACAACAAACAACAAACAACAAACAACAAACAACAAACAACAAACAACAAACAACAAACAACAAACAACAAACAACAAACAACAAACAACAAACAACAAACAACAAACAACAAACAACAAACAACAAACAACAAACAACAAACAACAAACAACAAACAACAAACAACAAACAACAAACAACAAACAACAAACAACAAACAACAAACAACAAACAACAAACAACAAACAACAAACAACAAACAACAAACAACAAACAACAAACAACAAACAACAAACAACAAACAACAAACAACAAACAACAAACAACAAACAACAAACAACAAACAACAAACAACAAACAACAAACAACAAACAACAAACAACAAACAACAAACAACAAACAACAAACAACAAACAACAAACAACAAACAACAAACAACAGACAACAGACAACAAACAACAAACAACAAACAACAGACAACAGACAACAAACAACAGACAACAGACAACAAACAACAAACAACAAACAACAAACAACAGACAACAGACAACAGACAACAGACAACAGACAACAGACAACAGACAACAGACAACAGACAACAGACAACAGACAACAGACAACAGACAACAGACAACAGACAACAGACAACAGACAACAGACAACAGACAACAGACAACAGACAACAGACAACAGACAACAGACAACAGACAACAGACAACAGACAACAGACAACAGACAACAGACAACAGACAACAGACAACAGACAACAGACAACAGACAACAGACAACAGACAACAGACAACAGACAACAGACAACAGACAACAGACAACAGACAACAGACAACAGACAACAGACAACAGACAACAGACAACAGACAACAGACAACAGACAACAGACAACAGACAACAGACAACAGACAACAGACAACAGACAACAGACAACAGACAACAGACAACAGACAACAGACAACAGACAACAGACAACAGACAACAGACAACAGACAACAGACAACAGACAACAGACAACAGACAACAGACAACAGACAACAGACAACAGACAACAGACAACAGACAACAGACAACAGACAACAGACAACAAACAACAAACAACAAACAACAAACAACAAACAACAAACAACAAACAACAAACAACAAACAACAAACAACAAACAACAAACAACAAACAACAAACAACAAACAACAAACAACAAACAACAAACAACAAACAACAAACAACAAACAACAAACAACAAACAACAAACAACAAACAACAAACAACAAACAACAAACAACAAACAACAAACAACAAACAACAAACAACAAACAACAAACAACAAACAACAAACAACAAACAACAAACAACAAACAACAAACAACAAACAACAAACAACAAACAACAAACAACAAACAACAAACAACAAACAACAAACAACAAACAACAAACAACAAACAACAAACAACAAACAACAAACAACAAACAACAAACAACAAACAACAAACAACAAACAACAAACAACAAACAACAAACAACAAACAACAAACAACAAACAACAAACAACAAACAACAAACAACAAACAACAAACAACAAACAACAAACAACAAACAACAAACAACAAACAACAAACAACAAACAACAAACAACAAACAACAAACAACAAACAACAAACAACAAACAACAAACAACAAACAACAAACAACAAACAACAAACAACAAACAACAAACAACAAACAACAAACAACAAACAACAAACAACAAACAACAAACAACAAACAACAAACAACAAACAACAAACAACAAACAACAAACAACAAACAACAAACAACAAACAACAAACAACAAACAACAAACAACAAACAACAAACAACAAACAACAAACAACAAACAACAAACAACAAACAACAAACAACAAACAACAAACAACAAACAACAAACAACAAACAACAAACAACAAACAACAAACAACAGACAACAAACAACAGACAACAGACAACAGACAACAGACAACAGACAACAAACAACAGACAACAGACAACAGACAACAGACAACAGACAACAGACAACAGACAACAGACAACAGACAACAGACAACAGACAACAGACAACAGACAACAAACAACAAACAACAAACAACAAACAACAAACAACAAACAACAAACAACAAACAACAAACAACAAACAACAAACAACAAACAACAAACAACAAACAACAAACAACAAACAACAAACAACAAACAACAAACAACAAACAACAAACAACAAACAACAAACAACAAACAACAAACAACAAACAACAAACAACAAACAACAAACAACAAACAACAAACAACAAACAACAAACAACAAACAACAAACAACAAACAACAAACAACAAACAACAAACAACAAACAACAAACAACAAACAACAAACAACAAACAACAAACAACAAACAACAAACAACAAACAACAAACAACAAACAACAAACAACAAACAACAAACAACAAACAACAAACAACAAACAACAAACAACAAACAACAAACAACAAACAACAAACAACAAACAACAAACAACAAACAACAAACAACAAACAACAAACAACAAACAACAAACAACAAACAACAAACAACAAACAACAAACAACAAACAACAAACAACAAACAACAAACAACAAACAACAAACAACAAACAACAAACAACAAACAACAAACAACAAACAACAAACAACAAACAACAAACAACAAACAACAAACAACAAACAACAAACAACAAACAACAAACAACAAACAACAAACAACAAACAACAAACAACAAACAACAAACAACAAACAACAAACAACAAACAACAAACAACAAACAACAAACAACAAACAACAAACAACAAACAACAGACAACAGACAACAGACAACAGACAACAGACAACAAACAACAAACAACAGACAACAGACAACAGACAACAGACAACAGACAACAGACAACAGACAACAGACAACAGACAACAGACAACAGACAACAGACAACAGACAACAGACAACAGACAACAGACAACAGACAACAGACAACAGACAACAGACAACAGACAACAGACAACAGACAACAGACAACAGACAACAGACAACAGACAACAGACAACAGACAACAGACAACAGACAACAGACAACAGACAACAGACAACAGACAACAGACAACAGACAACAGACAACAGACAACAGACAACAGACAACAGACAACAGACAACAGACAACAGACAACAGACAACAGACAACAGACAACAGACAACAGACAACAGACAACAGACAACAGACAACAGACAACAGACAACAGACAACAGACAACAGACAACAGACAACAGACAACAGACAACAGACAACAGACAACAGACAACAGACAACAGACAACAGACAACAGACAACAGACAACAGACAACAGACAACAGACAACAGACAACAGACAACAGACAACAGACAACAGACAACAGACAACAAACAACAAACAACAAACAACAAACAACAAACAACAAACAACAAACAACAAACAACAAACAACAAACAACAAACAACAAACAACAAACAACAAACAACAAACAACAAACAACAAACAACAAACAACAAACAACAAACAACAAACAACAAACAACAAACAACAAACAACAAACAACAAACAACAAACAACAAACAACAAACAACAAACAACAAACAACAAACAACAAACAACAAACAACAAACAACAAACAACAAACAACAAACAACAAACAACAAACAACAAACAACAAACAACAAACAACAAACAACAAACAACAAACAACAAACAACAAACAACAAACAACAAACAACAAACAACAAACAACAAACAACAAACAACAAACAACAAACAACAAACAACAAACAACAAACAACAAACAACAAACAACAAACAACAAACAACAAACAACAAACAACAAACAACAAACAACAAACAACAAACAACAAACAACAAACAACAAACAACAAACAACAAACAACAAACAACAGACAACAGACAACAAACAACAAACAACAGACAACAGACAACAGACAACAGACAACAGACAACAGACAACAGACAACAGACAACAGACAACAGACAACAGACAACAGACAACAGACAACAGACAACAGACAACAGACAACAGACAACAGACAACAGACAACAGACAACAGACAACAGACAACAGACAACAGACAACAGACAACAGACAACAGACAACAGACAACAGACAACAGACAACAGACAACAGACAACAGACAACAGACAACAGACAACAGACAACAGACAACAGACAACAGACAACAGACAACAGACAACAGACAACAGACAACAAACAACAAACAACAAACAACAAACAACAAACAACAAACAACAAACAACAAACAACAAACAACAAACAACAAACAACAAACAACAAACAACAAACAACAAACAACAAACAACAAACAACAAACAACAAACAACAAACAACAAACAACAAACAACAAACAACAAACAACAAACAACAAACAACAAACAACAAACAACAAACAACAAACAACAAACAACAAACAACAAACAACAAACAACAAACAACAAACAACAAACAACAAACAACAAACAACAAACAACAAACAACAAACAACAAACAACAAACAACAAACAACAAACAACAAACAACAAACAACAAACAACAAACAACAAACAACAAACAACAAACAACAAACAACAAACAACAAACAACAAACAACAAACAACAAACAACAAACAACAAACAACAAACAACAAACAACAAACAACAAACAACAAACAACAAACAACAAACAACAAACAACAAACAACAAACAACAAACAACAAACAACAAACAACAAACAACAAACAACAAACAACAAACAACAAACAACAAACAACAAACAACAAACAACAAACAACAAACAACAAACAACAAACAACAAACAACAAACAACAAACAACAAACAACAAACAACAAACAACAAACAACAAACAACAAACAACAAACAACAAACAACAAACAACAAACAACAAACAACAAACAACAAACAACAAACAACAAACAACAAACAACAAACAACAAACAACAAACAACAAACAACAAACAACAAACAACAAACAACAAACAACAAACAACAAACAACAAACAACAAACAACAAACAACAAACAACAAACAACAAACAACAAACAACAAACAACAAACAACAAACAACAAACAACAAACAACAAACAACAAACAACAAACAACAAACAACAAACAACAAACAACAAACAACAAACAACAAACAACAAACAACAAACAACAAACAACAAACAACAAACAACAAACAACAAACAACAAACAACAAACAACAAACAACAAACAACAAACAACAAACAACAAACAACAAACAACAAACAACAAACAACAAACAACAAACAACAAACAACAAACAACAAACAACAAACAACAAACAACAAACAACAAACAACAAACAACAAACAACAAACAACAAACAACAAACAACAAACAACAAACAACAAACAACAAACAACAAACAACAAACAACAAACAACAAACAACAAACAACAAACAACAAACAACAAACAACAAACAACAAACAACAAACAACAAACAACAAACAACAAACAACAAACAACAAACAACAAACAACAAACAACAAACAACAAACAACAAACAACAAACAACAAACAACAAACAACAAACAACAAACAACAAACAACAAACAACAAACAACAAACAACAAACAACAAACAACAAACAACAAACAACAAACAACAAACAACAAACAACAAACAACAAACAACAAACAACAAACAACAGACAACAGACAACAGACAACAGACAACAAACAACAGACAACAGACAACAGACAACAGACAACAGACAACAGACAACAGACAACAGACAACAGACAACAGACAACAGACAACAGACAACAGACAACAGACAACAGACAACAGACAACAGACAACAGACAACAGACAACAGACAACAGACAACAGACAACAAACAACAAACAACAAACAACAAACAACAAACAACAAACAACAGACAACAGACAACAAACAACAAACAACAAACAACAAACAACAAACAACAAACAACAAACAACAAACAACAAACAACAAACAACAAACAACAAACAACAAACAACAAACAACAAACAACAAACAACAAACAACAAACAACAAACAACAAACAACAAACAACAAACAACAAACAACAAACAACAAACAACAAACAACAAACAACAAACAACAAACAACAAACAACAAACAACAAACAACAAACAACAAACAACAAACAACAAACAACAAACAACAAACAACAAACAACAAACAACAAACAACAAACAACAAACAACAAACAACAAACAACAAACAACAAACAACAAACAACAAACAACAAACAACAAACAACAAACAACAAACAACAAACAACAAACAACAAACAACAAACAACAAACAACAAACAACAAACAACAAACAACAAACAACAAACAACAAACAACAAACAACAAACAACAAACAACAAACAACAAACAACAAACAACAAACAACAAACAACAAACAACAAACAACAAACAACAAACAACAAACAACAAACAACAAACAACAAACAACAAACAACAAACAACAAACAACAAACAACAAACAACAAACAACAAACAACAAACAACAAACAACAAACAACAAACAACAAACAACAAACAACAAACAACAAACAACAAACAACAAACAACAAACAACAAACAACAAACAACAAACAACAAACAACAAACAACAAACAACAAACAACAAACAACAAACAACAAACAACAAACAACAAACAACAAACAACAAACAACAAACAACAAACAACAAACAACAAACAACAAACAACAAACAACAAACAACAAACAACAAACAACAAACAACAAACAACAAACAACAAACAACAAACAACAAACAACAAACAACAAACAACAAACAACAAACAACAAACAACAAACAACAAACAACAAACAACAAACAACAAACAACAAACAACAAACAACAAACAACAAACAACAAACAACAAACAACAAACAACAAACAACAAACAACAAACAACAAACAACAAACAACAAACAACAAACAACAAACAACAAACAACAAACAACAAACAACAAACAACAAACAACAAACAACAAACAACAAACAACAAACAACAAACAACAAACAACAAACAACAAACAACAAACAACAAACAACAAACAACAAACAACAAACAACAAACAACAAACAACAAACAACAAACAACAAACAACAAACAACAAACAACAAACAACAAACAACAAACAACAAACAACAAACAACAAACAACAAACAACAAACAACAAACAACAAACAACAAACAACAAACAACAAACAACAAACAACAAACAACAAACAACAAACAACAAACAACAAACAACAAACAACAAACAACAAACAACAAACAACAAACAACAAACAACAAACAACAAACAACAAACAACAAACAACAAACAACAAACAACAAACAACAAACAACAAACAACAAACAACAAACAACAAACAACAAACAACAAACAACAAACAACAAACAACAAACAACAAACAACAAACAACAAACAACAAACAACAAACAACAAACAACAAACAACAAACAACAAACAACAAACAACAAACAACAAACAACAAACAACAAACAACAAACAACAAACAACAAACAACAAACAACAAACAACAAACAACAAACAACAAACAACAAACAACAAACAACAAACAACAAACAACAAACAACAAACAACAAACAACAAACAACACACAACAAACAACAAACAACAAACAACAAACAACAAACAACAAACAACAAACAACAAACAACAAACAACAAACAACAAACAACAAACAACAAACAACAAACAACAAACAACAAACAACAAACAACAAACAACAAACAACAAACAACAAACAACAAACAACAAACAACAAACAACAAACAACAAACAACAAACAACAAACAACAAACAACAAACAACAAACAACAAACAACAAACAACAAACAACAAACAACAAACAACAAACAACAAACAACAAACAACAAACAACAAACAACAAACAACAAACAACAAACAACAAACAACAAACAACAAACAACAAACAACAAACAACAAACAACAAACAACAAACAACAAACAACAAACAACAAACAACAAACAACAAACAACAAACAACAAACAACAAACAACAAACAACAAACAACAAACAACAAACAACAAACAACAAACAACAAACAACAAACAACAAACAACAAACAACAAACAACAAACAACAAACAATAAAAAACAAGCGACAAGCGACAAGCGACAAGCGACAAACGACAAACGACAAACGACAAACGACAAACCACAAACGACAAACAACAAACAACAAACAACAAACAAGCAAACTAACAAACTAACAAACTAACAAACTAACAAACAAACAAACAACAAACAACAAGCAACAAACGACAAACGACAAACGACAAACGACAAACGACAAACAACAAACGACAAACAACAAACGACAAACAACAAACAACAAACAACAAACAACAAACAACAAACAACAAACAACAAACAACAAACAACAAACAACAAACAACAAACAACCAACAACAAACAACAAACAACAAACAACAAACAACAAACAACAAACAACAAACAACAAACAACAAACAACAAACAACAAGCAACAAACAACAAGCGACAAACGACAAACGACAAACGACAAACGACAAACAACAGACAACAAACAACAAACAACAAACAACAGACAACAAACAACAAACAAACAAACAACAAACAACAAACAACAAGCAACAAACGACAAACGACAAACGACAAACAACAAACGACAAACAACAAACAACAAACAACAAACAACAAACAACAAACAACAAACAACAAACAACAAACAACAAACAACAAACAACAAACAACAAACAACAAACAACAAACAACAAACAACAAACAACAAACAACAAACAACAAACAACAAACAACAAACAACAAACAACAAACAACAAACAACAAACAACAAACAACAAACAACAAACAACAAACAACAGACAACAGACAACAGACAACAGACAACAAACAACAGACAACAGACAACAAACAACAAACAGCAGACAACAGACAACAGACAACAGACAACAAACAACAAACAACAAACAACAAACAACAAACAACAAACAACAAACAACAAACAACAAACAACAAACAACCGACAACAGACAACAGACAACAGACAACAGACAACAGACAACAAACAACAAACAACAGACAACAAACAACAAACAACAAACAACAAACAACAGACAACAAACAACAAACAACAAACAACAAACAACAAACAACAAACAACAAACAACAAACAACAAACAACAAAAAACAAACAACAAACAACAAACAACAAACAACAGACAACAGACAACAGACAACAGACAACAAACAACAGACAACAGACAACAAACAACAGACAACAGACAACAAACAACAGACAACAGACAACAAACAACAAACGACAAACAACAAACAACAAACGACAAACGACAAACGACAAACGACAAACGACAAACGACAAACGACAAACGACAAACGACAAACGACAAACGACAAACGACAAACGACAAACGACAAACGACAAACGACAAACGACAAACGACAAACGACAAACGACAAACGACAAACGACAAACGACAAACGACAAACGACAAACGACAAACGACAAACGACAAACGACAAACGACAAACGACAAACGACAAACGACAAACGACAAACGACAAACGACAAACGACAAACGACAAACGACAAACGACAAACGACAAACGACAAACGACAAACGACAAACAGCAAAAAACAAACAGCAAAAAACAAACAACAAACAGCAAAAAACAAACAACAAACAACAAACAACAAACAACAAACAACAAACAACAAACAACAAACAACAAACAACAAACAACAAACAACAAACAACAAACAACAAACAACAAACAACAAACAACAAACAACAAACAACAAACAACAAACGACAAACGACAAACGACAAACGACAAACGACAAACGACAAACGACAAACGACAAACGACAAACGACAAACGACAAACGACAAACGACAAACGACAAACGACAAACGACAAACGACAAACGACAAACGACAAACGACAAACGACAAACGACAAACGACAAACGACAAACGACAAACGACAAACGACAAACGACAAACGACAAACGACAAACGACAAACGACAAACGACAAACGACAAACGACAAACGACAAACGACAAACGACAAACGACAAACGACAAACGACAAACGACAAACGACAAACGACAAACGACAAACGACAAACGACAAACGACAAACGACAAACGACAAACGACAAACGACAAACGACAAACGACAAACGACAAACGACAAACGACAAACGACAAACGACAAACGACAAACGACAAACGACAAACGACAAACGACAAACGACAAACGACAAACGACAAACGACAAACGACAAACGACAAACGACAAACGACAAACGACAAACGACAAACGACAAACGACAAACGACAAACGACAAACGACAAACGACAAACGACAAACGACAAACGACAAACGACAAACGACAAACGACAAACGACAAACGACAAACGACAAACGACAAACGACAAACGACAAACGACAAACGACAAACGACAAACGACAAACGACAAACGACAAACGACAAACGACAAACGACAAACGACAAACGACAAACGACAAACGACAAACGACAAACGACAAACGACAAACGACAAACGACAAACGACAAACGACAAACGACAAACGACAAACGACAAACGACAAACGACAAACGACAAACGACAAACGACAAACGACAAACGACAAACGACAAACGACAAACGACAAACGACAAACGACAAACGACAAACGACAAACGACAAACGACAAACGACAAACGACAAACGACAAACGACAAACGACAAACGACAAACGACAAACGACAAACGACAAACGACAAACGACAAACGACAAACGACAAACGACAAACGACAAACGACAAACGACAAACGACAAACGACAAACGACAAACGACAAACGACAAACGACAAACGACAAACGACAAACGACAAACGACAAACGACAAACGACAAACGACAAACGACAAACGACAAACGACAAACGACAAACGACAAACGACAAACGACAAACGACAAACGACAAACGACAAACGACAAACGACAAACGACAAACGACAAACGACAAACGACAAACGACAAACGACAAACGACAAACGACAAACGACAAACGACAAACAACAAACAACAAACAACAAACAACAAACAACAAACAACAAACAACAAACAACAAACAACAAACAACAAACAACAAACAACAAACAACAAACAACAAACAACAAACAACAAACAACAAACAACAAACAACAAACAACAAACAACAAACAACAAACAACAAACAACAAACAACAAACAACAAACAACAAACAACAAACAACAAACAACAAACAACAAACAACAAACAACAAACAACAAACAACAAACAACAAACAACAAACAACAAACAACAAACAACAAACAACAAACAACAAACAACAAACAACAAACAACAAACAACAAACAACAAACAACAAACAACAAACAACAAACAACAAACAACAAACAACAAACAACAAACAACAAACAACAAACAACAAACAACAAACAACAAACAACAAACAACAAACAACAAACAACAAACAACAAACAACAGACAACAGACAACAGACAACAGACAACAGACAACAAACAACAGACAACAGACAACAGACAACAGACAACAGACAACAGACAACAGACAACAGACAACAGACAACAGACAACAGACAACAGACAACAGACAACAGACAACAGACAACAGACAACAGACAACAGACAACAGACAACAGACAACAGACAACAGACAACAAACAACAAACAACAAACAACAAACAACAAACAACAAACAACAGACAACAGACAACAAACAACAAACAACAAACAACAAACAACAAACAACAAACAACAAACAACAAACAACAAACAACAAACAACAAACAACAAACAACAAACAACAAACAACAACAACAAACAACAAACAACAAACAACAAACAACAAACAACAAACAACAAACAACAAACAACAAACAACAAACAACAAACAACAAACAACAAACAACAAACAACAAACAACAAACAACAAACAACAAACAACAAACAACAAACAACAAACAACAAACAACAAACAACAAACAACAAACAACAAACAACAAACAACAAACAACAAACAACAAACAACAAACAACAAACAACAAACAACAAACAACAAACAACAAACAACAAACAACAAACAACAAACAACAAACAACAAACAACAAACAACAAACAACAAACAACAAACAACAAACAACAAACAACAAACAACAAACAACAAACAACAAACAACAAACAACAAACAACAAACAACAAACAACAAACAACAAACAACAAACAACAAACAACAAACAACAAACAACAAACAACAAACAACAAACAACAAACAACAAACAACAAACAACAAACAACAAACAACAAACAACAAACAACAAACAACAAACAACAAACAACAAACAACAAACAACAAACAACAAACAACAAACAACAAACAACAAACAACAAACAACAAACAACAAACAACAAACAACAAACAACAAACAACAAACAACAAACAACAAACAACAAACAACAAACAACAAACAACAAACAACAAACAACAAACAACAAACAACAAACAACAAACAACAAACAACAAACAACAAACAACAAACAACAAACAACAAACAACAAACAACAAACAACAAACAACAAACAACAAACAACAAACAACAAACAACAAACAACAACAACAAACAACAAACAACAAACAACAAACAACAAACAACAAACAACAAACAACAAACAACAAACAACAAACAACAAACAACAAACAACAAACAACAAACAACAAACAACAAACAACAAACAACAAACAACAAACAACAAACAACAAACAACAAACAACAAACAACAAACAACAAACAACAAACAACAAACAACAAACAACAAACAACAAACAACAAACAACAAACAACAAACAACAAACAACAAACAACAAACAACAAACAACAAACAACAAACAACAAACAACAAACAACAAACAACAAACAACAAACAACAAACAACAAACAACAAACAACAAACAACAAACAACAAACAACAAACAACAAACAACAAACAACAAACAACAAACAACAAACAACAAACAACAAACAACAAACAACAAACAACAAACAACAAACAACAAACAACAAACAACAAACAACAAACAACAAACAACAAACAACAAACAACAAACAACAAACAACAAACAACAAACAACAAACAACAAACAACAAACAACAAACAACAAACAACAAACAACAAACAACAAACAACAAACAACAAACAACAAACAACAAACAACAAACAACAAACAACAAACAACAAACAACAAACAACAAAACAACAAACAACAAACAACAAACAACAAACAACAAACAACAAACAACAAACAACAAACAACAAACAACAAACAACAAACAACAAACAACAAACAACAAACAACAAACAACAAACAACAAACAACAAACAACAAACAACAAACAACAAACAACAAACAACAAACAACAAACAACAAACAACAAACAACAAACAACAAACAACAAACAACAAACAACAAACAACAAACAACACACAACAAACAACAAACAACAAACAACAAACAACAAACAACAAACAACAAACAACAAACAACAAACAACAAACAACAAACAACAAACAACAAACAACAAACAACAAACAACAAACAACAAACAACAAACAACAAACAACAAACAACAAACAACAAACAACAAACAACAAACAACAAACAACAAACAACAAACAACAAACAACAAACAACAAACAACAAACAACAAACAACAAACAACAAACAACAAACAACAAACAACAAACAACAAACAACAAACAACAAACAACAAACAACAAACAACAAACAACAAACAACAAACAACAAACAACAAACAACAAACAACAAACAACAAACAACAAACAACAAACAACAAACAACAAACAACAAACAACAAACAACAAACAACAAACAACAAACAACAAACAACAAACAACAAACAACAAACAACAAACAACAAACAACAAACAACAAACAACAAACAACAAACAACAAACAACAAACAACAAACAACAAACAACAAACAACAAACAACAAACAACAAACAACAAACAATAAAAAACAAGCGACAAGCGACAAGCGACAAGCGACAAACGACAAACGACAAACGACAAACGACAAACCACAAACGACAAACAACAAACAACAAACAACAAACAAGCAAACTAACAAACTAACAAACTAACAAACTAACAAACAAACAAACAACAAACAACAAGCAACAAACGACAAACGACAAACGACAAACGACAAACGACAAACAACAAACGACAAACAACAAACGACAAACAACAAACAACAAACAACAAACAACAAACAACAAACAACAAACAACAAACAACAAACAACAAACAACAAACAACAAACAACCAACAACAAACAACAAACAACAAACAACAAACAACAAACAACAAACAACAAACAACAAACAACAAACAACAAACAACAAGCAACAAACAACAAGCGACAAACGACAAACGACAAACGACAAACGACAAACAACAGACAACAGACAACAAACAACAAACAAACAAACAACAAACAACAAACAACAAGCAACAAACGACAAACGACAAACGACAAACAACAAACGACAAACAACAAACAACAAACAACAAACAACAAACAACAAACAACAAACAACAAACAACAAACAACAAACAACAAACAACAAACAACAAACAACAAACAACAAACAACAAACAACAAACAACAAACAACAAACAACAAACAACAAACAACAAACAACAAACAACAAACAACAAACAACAAACAACAAACAACAAACAACAAACAACAGACAACAGACAACAGACAACAGACAACAAACAACAGACAACAGACAACAAACAACAAACAGCAGACAACAGACAACAGACAACAGACAACAAACAACAAACAACAAACAACAAACAACAAACAACAAACAACAAACAACAAACAACAAACAACAAACAACAAACAACCGACAACAGACAACAGACAACAGACAACAGACAACAGACAACAAACAACAAACAACAGACAACAAACAACAAACAACAAACAACAAACAACAGACAACAAACAACAAACAACAAACAACAAACAACAAACAACAAACAACAAACAACAAACAACAAACAACAAAAAACAAACAACAAACAACAAACAACAAACAACAAACAACAGACAACAGACAACAGACAACAGACAACAAACAACAGACAACAGACAACAAACAACAGACAACAGACAACAAACAACAGACAACAGACAACAAACAACAAACGACAAACAACAAACAACAAACGACAAACGACAAACGACAAACGACAAACGACAAACGACAAACGACAAACGACAAACGACAAACGACAAACGACAAACGACAAACGACAAACGACAAACGACAAACGACAAACGACAAACGACAAACGACAAACGACAAACGACAAACGACAAACGACAAACGACAAACGACAAACGACAAACGACAAACGACAAACGACAAACGACAAACGACAAACGACAAACGACAAACGACAAACGACAAACGACAAACGACAAACGACAAACGACAAACGACAAACGACAAACGACAAACGACAAACAACAAACAGCAAAAAACAAACAGCAAAAAACAAACAACAAACAGCAAAAAACAAACAACAAACAACAAACAACAAACAACAAACAACAAACAACAAACAACAAACAACAAACAACAAACAACAAACAACAAACAACAAACAACAAACAACAAACGACAAACGACAAACGACAAACGACAAACGACAAACGACAAACGACAAACGACAAACGACAAACGACAAACGACAAACGACAAACGACAAACGACAAACGACAAACGACAAACGACAAACGACAAACGACAAACGACAAACGACAAACGACAAACGACAAACGACAAACGACAAACGACAAACGACAAACGACAAACGACAAACGACAAACGACAAACGACAAACGACAAACGACAAACGACAAACGACAAACGACAAACGACAAACGACAAACGACAAACGACAAACGACAAACGACAAACGACAAACGACAAACGACAAACGACAAACGACAAACGACAAACGACAAACGACAAACGACAAACGACAAACGACAAACGACAAACGACAAACGACAAACGACAAACGACAAACGACAAACGACAAACGACAAACGACAAACGACAAACGACAAACGACAAACGACAAACGACAAACGACAAACGACAAACGACAAACGACAAACGACAAACGACAAACGACAAACGACAAACGACAAACGACAAACGACAAACGACAAACGACAAACGACAAACGACAAACGACAAACGACAAACGACAAACGACAAACGACAAACGACAAACGACAAACGACAAACGACAAACGACAAACGACAAACGACAAACGACAAACGACAAACGACAAACGACAAACGACAAACGACAAACGACAAACGACAAACGACAAACGACAAACGACAAACGACAAACGACAAACGACAAACGACAAACGACAAACGACAAACGACAAACGACAAACGACAAACGACAAACGACAAACGACAAACGACAAACGACAAACGACAAACGACAAACGACAAACGACAAACGACAAACGACAAACGACAAACGACAAACGACAAACGACAAACGACAAACGACAAACGACAAACGACAAACGACAAACGACAAACGACAAACGACAAACGACAAACGACAAACGACAAACGACAAACGACAAACGACAAACGACAAACGACAAACGACAAACGACAAACGACAAACGACAAACGACAAACGACAAACGACAAACGACAAACGACAAACGACAAACGACAAACGACAAACGACAAACGACAAACGACAAACGACAAACGACAAACGACAAACGACAAACGACAAACGACAAACGACAAACGACAAACGACAAACGACAAACGACAAACGACAAACGACAAACGACAAACGACAAACGACAAACGACAAACGACAAACGACAAACAACAAACAACAAACAACAAACAACAAACAACAAACAACAAACAACAAACAACAAACAACAAACAACAAACAACAAACAACAAACAACAAACAACAAACAACAAACAACAAACAACAAACAACAAACAACAAACAACAAACAACAAACAACAAACAACAAACAACAAACAACAAACAACAGACAACAAACAACAAACAACAAACAACAAACAACAGACAACAAACAACAAACAACAAACAACAAACAACAGACAACAAACAACAGACAACAGACAACAAACAACAGACAACAAACAACAAACAACAAACAACAAACAACAAACAACAAACAACAAACAACAAACAACAAACAACAAACAACAAACAACAAACAACAAACAACAAACAACAAACAACAAACAACAAACAACAAACAACAAACAACAAACAACAAACAACAAACAACAAACAACAAACAACAAACAACAAACAACAAACAACAAACAACAAACAACAAACAACAAACAACAGACAACAAACAACAGACAACAGACAACAGACAACAGACAACAGACAACAAACAACAAACAACAAACAACAAACAACAAACAACAAACAACAAACAACAAACAACAACAACAAACAACAAACAACAAACAACAAACAACAAACAACAAACAACAAACAACAAACAACAAACAACAAACAACAAACAACAAACAACAAACAACAAACAACAAACAACAAACAACAAACAACAAACAACAAACAACAAACAACAACAACAAACAACAAACAACAAACAACAAACAACAAACAACAAACAACAAACAACAAACAACAAACAACAAACAACAAACAACAAACAACAAACAACAAACAACAAACAACAAACAACAACAACAAACAACAAACAACAAACAACAAACAACAAACAACAAACAACAAACAACAAACAACAAACAACAAACAACAAACAACAAACAACAAACAACAAACAACAAACAACAAACAACAAACAACAAACAACAAACAACAAACAACAAACAACAAACAACAAACAACAAACAACAAACAACAAACAACAAACAACAAACAACAAACAACAAACAACAAACAACAAACAACAAACAACAAACAACAAACAACAAACAACAAACAACAAACAACAAACAACAAACAACAAACAACAAACAACAAACAACAAACAACAAACAACAAACAACAAACAACAAACAACAAACAACAAACAACAAACAACAAACAACAAACAACAAACAACAAACAACAAACAACAAACAACAAACAACAAACAACAAACAACAAACAACAAACAACAAACAACAAACAACAAACAACAAACAACAAACAACAAACAACAAACAACAAACAACAAACAACAAACAACAAACAACAAACAACAAACAACAAACAACAAACAACAAACAACAAACAACAAACAACAAACAACAAACAACAAACAACAAACAACAAACAACAAACAACAACAACAAACAACAAACAACAAACAACAAACAACAAACAACAAACAACAAACAACAAACAACAAACAACAAACAACAAACAACAAACAACAAACAACAAACAACAAACAACAAACAACAAACAACAAACAACAAACAACAAACAACAAACAACAAACAACAAACAACAAACAACAAACAACAAACAACAAACAACAAACAACAAACAACAAACAACAAACAACAAACAACAAACAACAAACAACAAACAACAAACAACAAACAACAAACAACAAACAACAAACAACAAACAACAAACAACAAACAACAAACAACAAACAACAAACAACAAACAACAAACAACAAACAACAAACAACAAACAACAAACCACAAACAACAAACAACAACAACAAACAACAAACAACAAACAACAAACAACAAACAACAAACAACAAACAACAAACAACAAACAACAAACAACAAACAACAAACAACAAACAACAAACAACAAACAACAAACAACAAACAACAAACAACAAACAACAAACAACAAACAACAAACAACAAACAACAAACAACAAACAACAAACAACAAACAACAAACAACAAACAACAAACAACAAACAACAAACAACAAACAACAAACAACAAACAACAAACAACAAACAACAAACAACAAACAACAAACAACAAACAACAAACAACAAACAACAAACAACAAACAACAAACAACAAACAACAAACAACAAACAACAAACAACAAACAACAAACAACAAACAACAAACAACAAACAACAAACAACAAACAACAAACAACAAACAACAAACAACAAACAACAAACAACAAACAACAAACAACAAACAACAAACAACAAACAACAAACAACAAACAACAAACAACAAACAACAAACAACAAACAACAAACAACAAACAACAAACAACAAACAACAAACAACAAACAACAAACAACAAACAACAAACAACAAACAACAAACAACAAACAACAGACAACAGACAACAGACAACAGACAACAAACAACAGACAACAGACAACAAACAACAAACAGCAGACAACAGACAACAGACAACAGACAACAAACAACAAACAACAAACAACAAACAACAAACAACAAACAACAAACAACAAACAACAAACAACAAACAACAAACAACAAACAACAAACAACAAACAACAAACATCAAACAACAAACAACAAACAACAAACAACAAACAACAAACAACAAACAACAAACAACAAACAACAAACAACAAACAACAAACAACAAACAACAAACAACAAACAACAAACAACAAACAACAAACAACAAACAACAAACAACAAACAACAAACAACAAACAACAAACAACAAACAACAAACAACAAACAACAAACAACAAACAACAAACAACAAACAACAAACAACAAACAACAAACAACAAACAACAAACAACAAACAACAAACAACAAACAACAAACATCAAACAACAAACAACAAACAACAAACAACAAACAACAAACAACAAACAACAAACAACAAACAACAAACAACAAACAACAAACAACAAACAACAAACAACAAACAACAAACAACAAACAACAAACAACAAACAACAAACAACAAACAACAAACAACAAACAACAAACAACAAACAACAAACAACAAACAACAAACAACAAACAACAAACAACAAACAACAAACAACAAACAACAAACAACAAACAACAAACAACAAACAACAAACAACAAACAACAAACAACAAACAACAAACAACAAACAACAAACAACAAACAACAAACAACAAACAACAAACAACAAACAACAAACAACAAACAACAAACAACAAACAACAAACAACAAACAACAAACAACAAACAACAAACAACAAACAACAAACAACAAACAACAAACAACAAACAACAAACAACAAACAACAAACAACAAACAACAAACAACAAACAACAAACAACAAACAACAAACAACAAACAACAAACAACAAACAACAAACAACAAACAACAAACAACAAACAACAAACAACAAACAACAAACAACAAACAACAAACAACAAACAACAAACAACAAACAACAAACAACAAACAACAAACAACAAACAACAAACAACAAACAACAAACAACAAACAACAAACAACAAACAACAAACAACAAACAACAAACAACAAACAACAAACAACAAACAACAAACAACAAACAACAAACAACAAACAACAAACAACAAACAACAAACAACAAACAACAGACAACAGACAACAGACAACAGACAACAGACAACAAACAACAGACAACAGACAACAAACAACAAACAGCAGACAACAGACAACAGACAACAGACAACAAACAACAAACAACAAACAACAAACAACAAACAACAAACAACAAACAACAAACAACAAACAACAAACAACAAACAACAAACAACAGGCAACAGACAACAAACAACAGACAACAAACAACAGACAACGAACAACGAACAACGAACAACGAACAACGAACAACGAACAACGAACAACGAACAACGAACAACGAACAACGAACAACGAACAACGAACAACGAACAACGAACAACGAACAACAAACAACAAACAACAAACAACAAACAACAAACAACAAACAACAAACAACAAACTACAAACAACAAACAACAGACAACAGACAACAAACAACAGACAACAGACAACAAACAACAGACAACAGACAACAGACAACAAACAACAGACAACAGACAACAAACAACAGACAACAAACAACAAACAACAAACAACAAACAACAAACAACAAACAACAAACAACAAACAACAAACAACAAACAACAAACAACAAACAACAAACAACAAACAACAAACAACAAACAACAAACAACAAACAACAAACAACAAACAACAAACAACAAACAACAAACAACAAACAACAAACAACAAACAACAAACAACAAACAACAAACAACAAACAACAAACAACAAACAACAAACAACAAACAACAAACAACAAACAACAAACAACAAACAACAAACAACAAACAACAAACAACAAACAACAAACAACAAACAACAAACAACAAACAACAAACAACAAACAACAAACAACAAACAACAAACAACAAACAACAAACAACAAACAACAAACAACAGACAACAAACAACAAACAACAAAAAACAAACAACAAACAACAAACAACAAACAACAAACAACAAACAACAAACAACAAACAACAAACAACAAACAACAAACAACAAACAACAAACAACAAACAACAAACAACAGACAACAGACAACAAACAACAGACAACAGACAACAGACAACGAACAACGAACAACGAACAACGAACAACGAACAACGAACAACGAACAACGAACAACGAACAACGAACAACGAACAACGAACAACGAACAACAAACAACAAACAACAAACAACAAACAACAGACAACAGACAACAAACAACAGACAACAGACAACAGACAACAGACAACAAACAACAGACAACAGACAACAAACAACAGACAACAGACAACAAACAACAGACAACAAACAACAGACAACAAACAACAAACAACAAACAACAAACAACAAACAACAAACAACAAACAACAAACAACAAACAACAAACAACAAACAACAAACAACAAACAACAAACAACAAACAACAAACAACAAACAACAAACAACAAACAACAAACAACAAACAACAAACAACAAACAACAAACAACAAACAACAAACAACAAACAACAAACAACAAACAACAAACAACAAACAACAAACAACAAACAACAAACAACAAACAACAAACAACAAACAACAAACAACAAACAACAAACAACAAACAACAAACAACAAACAACAAACAACAAACAACAAACAACAAACAACAAACAACAAACAACAAACAACAAACAACAAACAACAAACAACAAACAACAAACAACAAACAACAAACAACAAACAACAAACAACAAACAACAAACAACAGACAACAGACAACAAACAACAGACAACAGACAACAAACAACAAAGAACAAACAACAAACAACAAAGAACAAACAACAAACAACAAACAACAAACAACAAACAACAAACAACACACAACAGACAACAGACAACAGACAAAAAACAACAAACAACAAACAACAAACAACAAACAACAAACAACAAACAACAAACAACAAACAACAAACAACAAACAACAAACAACAAACAACAAACAACAAACAACAAACAACAAACAACAAACAACAAACAACAAACAACAAACAACAAACAACAAACAACAAACAACAAACAACAAACAACAAACAACAAACAACAAACAACAAACAACAAACAACAAACAACAAACAACAAACAACAAACAACAAACAACAAACAACAAACAACAAACAACAAACAACAAACAACAAACAACAAACAACAAACAACAAACAACAAACAACAAACAACAAACAACAAACAACAAACAACAAACAACAAACAACAAACAACAAACAACAAACAACAAACAACAAACAACAAACAACAAACAACAAACAACAAACAACAAACAACAAACAACAAACAACAAACAACAAACAACAAACAACAAACAACAAACAACAAACAACAAACAACAAACAACAAACAACAAACAACAAACAACAAACAACAAACAACAAACAACAAACAACAAACAACAAACAACAAACAACAAACAACAAACAACAAACAACAAACAACAAACAACAAACAACAAACAACAAACAACAAACAACAAACAACAAACAACAAACAACAAACAACAAACAACAAACAACAAACAACAAACAACAAACAACAAACAACAAACAACAAACAACAAACAACAAACAACAAACAACAAACAACAAACAACAAACAACAAACAACAAACAACAAACAACAAACAACAAACAACAAACAACAAACAACAAACAACAAACAACAAACAACAAACAACAAACAACAAACAACAAACAACAAACAACAAACAACAAACAACAAACAACAAACAACAAACAACAAACAACAAACAACAAACAACAAACAACAAACAACAAACAACAAACAACAAACAACAAACAACAAACAACAAACAACAAACAACAAACAACAAACAACAAACAACAAACAACAAACAACAAACAACAAACAACAAACAACAAACAACAAACAACAAACAACAAACAACAAACAACAAACAACAAACAACAAACAACAAACAACAAACAACAAACAACAAACAACAAACAACAAACAACAAACAACAAACAACAAACAACAAACAACAAACAACAAACAACAAACAACAAACAACAAACAACAAACAACAAACAACAAACAACAAACAACAAACAACAAACAACAAACAACAAACAACAAACAACAAACAACAAACAACAAACAACAAACAACAAACAACAAACAACAAACAACAAACAACAAACAACAAACAACAAACAACAAACAACAAACAACAAACAACAAACAACAAACAACAAACAACAAACAACAAACAACAAACAACAAACAACAAACAACAAACAACAAACAACAAACAACAAACAACAAACAACAAACAACAAACAACAAACAACAAACAACAAACAACAAACAACAAACAACAAACAACAAACAACAAACAACAAACAACAAACAACAAACAACAAACAACAAACAACAAACAACAAACAACAAACAACAAACAACAAACAACAAACAACAAACAACAAACAACAAACAACAAACAACAAACAACAAACAACAAACAACAAACAACAAACAACAAACAACAAACAACAAACAACAAACAACAAACAACAAACAACAAACAACAAACAACAAACAACAAACAACAAACAACAAACAACAAACAACAAACAACAAACAACAAACAACAAACAACAAACAACAAACAACAAACAACAAACAACAAACAACAAACAACAAACAACAAACAACAAACAACAAACAACAAACAACAAACAACAAACAACAAACAACAAACAACAAACAACAAACAACAAACAACAAACAACAAACAACAAACAACAAACAACAAACAACAAACAACAAACAACAAACAACAAACAACAAACAACAAACAACAAACAACAAACAACAAACAACAGACAACAGACAACAGACAACAGACAACAGACAACAGACAACAAACAGCAGACAACAGACAACAGACAACAGACAACAGACAACAGACAACAGACAACAAACAACAAACAACAAACAACAAACAACAAACAACAAACAACAAACAACAAACAACAAACAACAAACAACAAACAACAAACAACAAACAACAAACAACAAACAACAAACAACAAACAACAGACAACAGACAACAGACAACAAACGACAAACGACAAGCGACAAACGACAAACGACAAACAACAAACGACAAACGACAAACGACAAACGACAAACGACAAACGACAAACGACAAACGACAAACGACAAACGACAAACGACAAACGACAAACGACAAACGACAAACGACAAACGACAAACGACAAACGACAAACGACAAACGACAAACGACAAACGACAAACGACAAACGACAAACGACAAACGACAAACGACAAACGACAAACGACAAACGACAAACGACAAACGACAAACGACAAACGACAAACGACAAACGACAAACGACAAACGACAAACGACAAACGACAAACGACAAACGACAAACGACAAACGACAAACGACAAACGACAAACGACAAACGACAAACGACAAACGACAAACGACAAACGACAAACGACAAACGACAAACGACAAACGACAAACGACAAACGACAAACGACAAACGACAAACGACAAACGACAAACGACAAACGACAAACGACAAACGACAAACGACAAACGACAAACGACAAACGACAAACGACAAACGACAAACGACAAACGACAAACGACAAACGACAAACGACAAACGACAAACGACAAACGACAAACGACAAACGACAAACGACAAACGACAAACGACAAACGACAAACAACAAACCACAAACAACAAACGACAAACGACAAACAACAAACCACAAACAACAAACAACAAACCACAAACAACAAACAACAAACAACAAACAACAAACAACAAACAACAAACAACAAACAACAAACAACAAACAACAAACAACAAACAACAAACAACAAACAACAAACAACAAACAACAAACAACAAACAACAAACAACAAACAACAAACAACAAACAACAAACAACAAACAACAAACAACAAACAACAAACAACAAACAACAAACAACAAACAACAAACAACAAACAACAAACAACAAACAACAAACAACAAACAACAAACAACAAACAACAAGCGACAAGCGACAAACGACAAACGACAAACGACAAACCACAAACGACAAACGACAAACAACAAACAACAAACAAGCAAACTAACAAACTAACAAACTAACAAACTAACAAACAAACAAACAACAAACAACAAGCAACAAACGACAAACGACAAACGACAAACGACAAACAACAAACGACAAACGACAAACGACAAACAACAAACAACAAACAACAAACAACAAACAACAAACAACAAACAACAAACAACAAACAACAAACAACAAACAACAAACAACAAACAACAAACAACAAACAACAAACAACAAACAACAAACAACAAACAACAAACAACAAACAACAAACAACAAACAACAAACAACAAACAACAAACAACAAACAACAAACAACAAACAACAAACAACAAACAACAAACAACAAACAACAAACAACAAACAACAAACAACAAGCAACAAACAACAAGCGACAAACGACAAACGACAAACGACAAACGACAAACGACAAACGACAAACGACAAACAACAAACGACAAACAACAAACAACAAACAAGCAAACTAACAAACAACAAACAACAAACAACAAGCAACAAACGACAAACGACAAACGACAAACAACAAACAACAAACAACAAACAACAAACAACAAACAACAAACAACAAACAACAAACAACAAACAACAAACAACAAACAACAAACAACAAACAACAAACAACAAACAACAAACAACAAACAACAAACAACAAACAACAAACAACAAACAACAAACAACAAACAACAAACAACAAACAACAGACAACAAACAACAGACAACAGACAACAGACAACAGACAACAAACAACAAACGACAAACGACAAACGACAAACGACAAACGACAAACGACAAACGACAAACGACAAACGACAAACGACAAACGACAAACGACAAACGACAAACGACAAACGACAAACGACAAACGACAAACGACAAACGACAAACGACAAACGACAAACGACAAACGACAAACGACAAACGACAAACGACAAACAACAAACAACAAACAACAAACAACAAACAACAAACGACAAACGACAAACGACAAACGACAAACGACAAACGACAAACGACAAACGACAAACGACAAACGACAAACGACAAACGACAAACGACAAACGACAAACGACAAACGACAAACGACAAACGACAAACGACAAACGACAAACGACAAACGACAAACGACAAACGACAAACGACAAACGACAAACGACAAACGACAAACGACAAACGACAAACGACAAACGACAAACGACAAACGACAAACGACAAACGACAAACGACAAACGACAAACGACAAACAACAAACGACAAACGACAAACAAGCAAACTAACAAACTAACAAACAAACAAACAACAAACAACAAACGACAAACGACAAACGACAAACGACAAACGACAAACGACAAACGACAAACGACAAACGACAAACGACAAACGACAAACGACAAACCACAAACGACAAACGACAAACCACAAACGACAAACAACAAACAACAAACAACAAACAACAAACAACAAACAACAAACAACAAACAACAAACAACAAACAACAGACAACAGACAACAGACAACAGACAACAAACAACAGACAACAGACAACAAACAACAAACAACAAACAACAAACAACAAACAACAAACAACAAACAACAAACAACAAACAACAAACAACAAACAACAAACAACAAACAACAAACAACAAACAACAAACAACAAACAACAAACAACAAACGACAAACGACAAACGACAAACGACAAACGACAAACGACAAACGACAAACGACAAACGACAAACGACAAACGGCAAACGACAAACGACAAACGACAAACGACAAACGACAAACGACAAACGACAAACGACGAACGACGAACGACAAACGACAAACGACAAACGACAAACGACAAACGACAAACGACAAACGACAAACGACAAACGACAAACGACAAACGACAAACGACAAACGACAAACGACAAACGACAAACGACAAACGACAAACGACAAACGACAAACGACAAACGACAAACGACAAACGACAAACGACAAACGACAAACGACAAACGACAAACGACAAACGACAAACGACAAACGACAAACGACAAACGACAAACGACAAACGACAAACGACAAACGACAAACGACAAACGACAAACGACAAACGACAAACAAGCAAACTAACAAACTAACAAACAAACAAACAACAAACAACAAACAACAAGCAACAAACGACAAACGACAAACGACAAACGACAAACAACAAACGACAAACAACAAACGACAAACGACAAACGACAAACGACAAACGACAAACGACAAACGACAAACGACAAACGACAAACGACAAACGACAAACGACAAACGACAAACGACAAACGACAAACGACAAACGACAAACGACAAACGACAAACGACAAACGACAAACGACAAACGACAAACGACAAACGACAAACGACGAACGACAAACGACAAACGACAAACGACAAACGACAAACGACAAACGACAAACGACAAACGACAAACGACAAACGACAAACGACAAACGACAAACGACAAACGACAAACGACAAACGACAAACGACAAACGACAAACGACAAACGACAAACGACAAACGACAAACGACAAACGACAAACGACAAACGACAAACGACAAACGACAAACGACAAACGACAAACGACAAACGACAAACGACAAACGACAAACGACAAACGACAAACGACAAACGACAAACGACAAACGACAAACGACAAACGACAAACGACAAACGACAAACGACAAACGACAAACGACAAACGACAAACGACAAACGACAAACGACAAACGACAAACGACAAACGACAAACGACAAACGACAAACGACAAACGACAAACGACAAACGACAAACGACAAACGACAAACGACAAACGACAAACGACAAACGACAAACGACAAACGACAAACGACAAACGACAAACGACAAACGACAAACGACAAACGACAAACGACAAACGACAAACGACAAACGACAAACGACAAACGACAAACGACAAACGACAAACGACAAACGACAAACGACAAACGACAAACGACAAACGACAAACGACAAACGACAAACGACAAACGACAAACGACAAACGACAAACGACAAACGACAAACGACAAACGACAAACGACAAACGACAAACGACAAACGACAAACGACAAACGACAAACGACAAACGACAAACGACAAACGACAAACGACAAACGACAAACGACAAACGACAAACGACAAACGACAAACGACAAACGACAAACGACAAACGACAAACGACAAACGACAAACGACAAACGACAAACGACAAACGACAAACGACAAACGACAAACGACAAACGACAAACGACAAACGACAAACGACAAACGACAAACGACAAACGACAAACGACAAACGACAAACGACAAACGACAAACGACAAACGACAAACGACAAACGACAAACGACAAACGACAAACGACAAACGACAAACGACAAACGACAAACGACAAACGACAAACGACAAACGACAAACGACAAACGACAAACGACAAACGACAAACGACAAACGACAAACGACAAACGACAAACGACAAACGACAAACGACAAACAACAAACAACAAACAACAAACAACAAACAACAAACAACAAACAACAAACAACAAACAACAAACAACAAACAACAAACAACAAACAACAAACAACAAACAACAAACAACAAACAACAAACAACAAACAACAAACAACAAACAACAAACAACAAACAACAAACAACAAACAACAAACAACAGACAACAGACAACAGACAACAGACAACAGACAACAAACAACAAACAGCAGACAACAGACAACAGACAACAGACAACAGACAACAGACAACAAACAACAAACAACAAACAACAAACAACAAACAACAAACAACAAACAACAAACAACAAACAACAAACAACAAACAACAAACAACAAACAACAAACAACAAACAACAGACAACAGACAACAGACAACAAACGACAAACGACAAGCGACAAACGACAAACGACAAACAACAAACGACAAACAACAAACGACAAACGACAAACGACAAACGACAAACGACAAACGACAAACGACAAACGACAAACGACAAACGACAAACGACAAACGACAAACGACAAACGACAAACGACAAACGACAAACGACAAACGACAAACGACAAACGACAAACGACAAACGACAAACGACAAACGACAAACGACAAACGACAAACGACAAACGACAAACGACAAACGACAAACGACAAACGACAAACGACAAACGACAAACGACAAACGACAAACGACAAACGACAAACGACAAACGACAAACGACAAACGACAAACGACAAACGACAAACGACAAACGACAAACGACAAACGACAAACGACAAACGACAAACGACAAACGACAAACGACAAACGACAAACGACAAACGACAAACGACAAACGACAAACGACAAACGACAAACGACAAACGACAAACGACAAACGACAAACGACAAACGACAAACGACAAACGACAAACGACAAACGACAAACGACAAACGACAAACGACAAACGACAAACGACAAACGACAAACGACAAACGACAAACGACAAACGACAAACGACAAACGACAAACGACAAACGACAAACGACAAACGACAAACGACAAACGACAAACAACAAACCACAAACAACAAACGACAAACGACAAACAACAAACCACAAACAACAAACAACAAACCACAAACAACAAACAACAAACAACAAACAACAAACAACAAACAACAAACAACAAACAACAAACAACAAACAACAAACAACAAACAACAAACAACAAACAACAAACAACAAACAACAAACAACAAACAACAAACAACAAACAACAAACAACAAACAACAAACAACAAACAACAAACAACAAACAACAAACAACAAACAACAAACAACAAACAACAAGCAACAAACAACAAACAACAAACAACAAACAACAAGCGACAAGCGACAAACGACAAACGACAAACGACAAACCACAAACGACAAACGACAAACAACAAACAACAAACAAGCAAACTAACAAACTAACAAACTAACAAACTAACAAACAAACAAACAACAAACAACAAGCAACAAACGACAAACGACAAACGACAAACGACAAACAACAAACGACAAACGACAAACGACAAACAACAAACAACAAACAACAAACAACAAACAACAAACAACAAACAACAAACAACAAACAACAAACAACAAACAACAAACAACAAACAACAAACAACAAACAACAAACAACAAACAACAAACAACAAACAACAAACAACAAACAACAAACAACAAACAACAAACAACAAACAACAAACAACAAACAACAAACAACAAACAACAAACAACAAACAACAAACAACAAACAACAAACAACAAACAACAAACAACAAACAACAAGCAACAAACAACAAGCGACAAACGACAAACGACAAACGACAAACGACAAACGACAAACGACAAACGACAAACAACAAACGACAAACAACAAACAACAAACAAGCAAACTAACAAACAACAAACAACAAACAACAAGCAACAAACGACAAACGACAAACAACAAACAACAAACAACAAACAACAAACAACAAACAACAAACAACAAACAACAAACAACAAACAACAAACAACAAACAACAAACAACAAACAACAAACAACAAACAACAAACAACAAACAACAAACAACAAACAACAAACAACAAACAACAAACAACAAACAACAAACAACAGACAACAAACAACAGACAACAGACAACAGACAACAGACAACAAACAACAAACAACAAACGACAAACGACAAACGACAAACGACAAACGACAAACGACAAACGACAAACGACAAACGACAAACGACAAACGACAAACGACAAACGACAAACGACAAACGACAAACGACAAACGACAAACGACAAACGACAAAGACAAACGACAAACGACAAACGACAAACGACAAACGACAAACGACAAACGACAAACGACAAACGACAAACGACAAACGACAAACGACAAACGACAAACGACAAACGACAAACGACAAACGACAAACGACAAACGACAAACGACAAACGACAAACGACAAACAACAAACAACAAACGACAAACAACAAACAACAAACAACAAACAACAAACAACAAACGACAAACGACAAACGACAAACGACAAACGACAAACGACAAACGACAAACGACAAACGACAAACGACAAACGACAAACGACAAACGACAAACGACAAACGACAAACGACAAACGACAAACGACAAACGACAAACGACAAACGACAAACGACAAACGACAAACGACAAACGACAAACGATAAACGACAAACGACAAACGACAAACAACAAACGACAAACGACAAACGACAAACGACAAACGACAAACGACAAACGACAAACGACAAACGACAAACGACAAACGACAAACGACAAACAACAAACGACAAACGACAAACAAGCAAACTAACAAACTAACAAACAAACAAACAACAAACAACAAACGACAAACGACAAACGACAAACGACAAACGACAAACGACAAACGACAAACGACAAACGACAAACGACAAACGACAAACCACAAACGACAAACCACAAACGACAAACCACAAACGACAAACAACAAACAACAAACAACAAACAACAAACAACAAACAACAAACAACAAACAACAAACAACAGACAACAGACAACAAACAACAGACAACAGACAACAGACAACAAACAACAAACAACAAACAACAAACAACAAACAACAAACAACAAACAACAAACAACAAACAACAAACAACAAACAACAAACAACAAACAACAAACAACAAACAACAAACAACAAACAACAAACAACAAACAACAAACAACAAACAACAAACAACAAACGACAAACGACAAACGACAAACGACAAACGACAAACGACAAACGACAAACGACAAACGACAAACGACAAACGACAAACGACAAACGACAAACGACAAACGACAAACGACAAACGACAAACGACAAACGACAAACGACAAACGACGAACGACAAACGACGAACGACAAACGACGAACGACGAACGACAAACGACAAACGACAAACGACAAACGACAAACGACAAACGACAAACGACAAACGACAAACGACAAACGACAAACGACAAACGACAAACGACAAACGACAAACGACAAACGACAAACGACAAACGACAAACGACAAACGACAAACGACAAACGACAAACGACAAACGACAAACGACAAACGACAAACGACAAACGACAAACGACAAACGACAAACGACAAACGACAAACGACAAACGACAAACGACAAACGACAAACGACAAACGACAAACGACAAACAACAAACGACAAACAAGCAAACTAACAAACTAACAAACAAACAAACAACAAACAACAAACAACAAGCAACAAACGACAAACGACAAACGACAAACGACAAACGACAAACAACAAACAACAAACAACAAACAACAAACAACAAACGACAAACGACAAACGACAAACGACAAACGACAAACGACAAACGACAAACGACAAACGACAAACGACAAACGACAAACGACAAACGACAAACGACAAACGACAAACGACAAACGACAAACGACAAACGACAAACGACAAACGACAAACGACAAACGACAAACGACAAACGACAAACGACAAACGACAAACGACAAACGACAAACGACAAACGACAAACGACAAACGACAAACGACAAACGACAAACGACAAACGACAAACGACAAACGACAAACGACAAACGACAAACGACAAACGACAAACGACAAACGACAAACGACAAACGACAAACGACAAACGACAAACGACAAACGACAAACGACAAACGACAAACGACAAACGACAAACGACAAACGACAAACGACAAACGACAAACGACAAACGACAAACGACAAACGACAAACGACAAACGACAAACGACAAACGACAAACGACAAACGACAAACGACAAACGACAAACGACAAACGACAAACGACAAACGACAAACGACAAACGACAAACGACAAACGACAAACGACAAACGACAAACGACAAACGACAAACGACAAACGACAAACGACAAACGACAAACGACAAACGACAAACGACAAACGACAAACGACAAACGACAAACGACAAACGACAAACGACAAACGACAAACGACAAACGACAAACGACAAACGACAAACGACAAACGACAAACGACAAACGACAAACGACAAACGACAAACGACAAACGACAAACGACAAACGACAAACGACAAACGACAAACGACAAACGACAAACGACAAACGACAAACGACAAACGACAAACGACAAACGACAAACGACAAACGACAAACGACAAACGACAAACGACAAACGACAAACGACAGACAACAGACAACAGACAACAAACGACAAACGACAAACGACAAACGACAAACGACAAACGACAAACGACAAACGACAAACGACAAACGACAAACGACAAACGACAAACGACAAACGACAAACGACAAACGACAAACGACAAACGACAAACAACAAACAACAAACAACAAACAACAAACAACAAACAACAAACAACAAACAACAAACAACAAACAACAAACAACAAACAACAAACAACAGACAACAGACAACAGACAACAGACAACAGACGACAAACAACAAACAACAAACAACAAACGACAAACGACAAACGACAAACGACAAACGACAAACAACAAACGACAAACAACAAACAACAAACAACAAACAACAAACAACAAACAACAAACAACAAACAACAGACAACAGACAACAAACAACAAACAACAAACGACAAACGACAAACGACAAACGACAAACGACAAACGACAAACGACAAACGACAAACGACAAACGACAAACGACAAACGACAAACGACAAACGACAAACGACAAACGACAAACGACAAACAACAAACAACAAACGACAAACAACAAACAACAAACAAGCAAACTAACAAACTAACAAACAAACAAACAACAAACAACAAACAACAAGCAACAAACGACAAACGACAAACGACAAACGACAAACGACAAACGACAAACGACAAACGACAAACGACAAACGACAAACGACAAACGACAAACAACAGACAACAAACGACAAACAACAGACAACAAACAACAAACAACAAACAACAAACAACAAACAACAAACAACAAACAACAAACAACAAACAACAAACAACAAACAACAAACAACAAACGACAAACAACAAACAACAAACAACAAACGACAAACAACAAACAACAAACAACAAACAACAAACAACAAACAACAAACAACAAACAACAAACAACAAACAACAAACAACAAACAACAAACAACAAACAACAAACAACAAACAACAAACAACAAACAACAAACAACAAACGACAAACGACAAACGACAAACGACAAACGACAAACGACAAACGACAAACGACAAACGACAAACGACAAACGACAAACGACAAACGACAAACGACAAACGACAAACGACAAACGACAAACGACAAACGACAAACGACAAACGACAAACGACAAACGACAAACGACAAACGACAAACGACAAACGACAAACGACAAACGACAAACGACAAACGACAAACGACAAACGACAAACGACAAACGACAAACGACAAACGACAGACAACGAACAACGAACAACGAACAACGAACAACGAACAACGAACAACAAACAACAAACAACAAACAACAAACAACAAACAACAAACAACAAACAACAAACAACAAACAACAAACAACAAACAACAAACAACAAACAACAAACAACAAACAACAAACAACAAACAACAAACAACAAACAACAAACAACAAACAACAAACAACAAACAACAAACAACAAACAACAAACAACAAACAACAAACAACAAACAACAAACAACAAACAACAAACAACAAACAACAAACAACAAACAACAAACAACAAACAACAAACAACAAACAACAAACAACAAACAACAAACAACAAACAACAAACAACAAACAACAAACAACAAACAACAAACAACAAACAACAAACAACAAACAACAAACAACAAACAACAAACAACAAACAACAAACAACAAACAACAAACAACAAACAACAAACAACAAACAACAAACAACAAACAACAAACAACAAACAACAAACAACAAACAACAAACAACTAACAACAAACAACAAACAACAAACAACAAACAACAAACAACAAACAACAAACAACAAACAACAAACAACAAACAACAAACAACAAACAACAAACAACAAACAACAAACAACAAACAACAAACAACAAACAACAAACAACAAACAACAAACAACAAACAACAAACAACAAACAACAAACAACAAACAACAAACAACAAACAACAAACAACAAACAACAAACAACAAACAACAAACAACAAACAACAAACAACAAACAACAAACAACAAACAACAAACAACAAACAACAAACAACAAACAACAAACAACAAACAACAAACAACAAACAACAAACAACAAACAACAAACAACAAACAACAAACAACAAACAACAAACAACAAACAACAAACAACAAACAACAAACAACAAACAACAAACAACAAACAACAAACAACAGACAACAAACAACAAACAACAGACAACAGACAACAGACAACAAACAACAAACAACAAACAACAAACAACAAACAACAAACAACAAACAACAAACAACAAACAACAAACAACAAACAACAAACAACAAACAACAAACAACAAACAACAAACAACAAACAACAAACAACAGACAACAAACAACAAACAACAAACAACAAACAACAAACAACAGACAACAGACAACAAACAACAGACAACAAACAACAAACAACAAACAACAAACAACAAACAACAGACAACAGACAACAAACAACAGACAACAAACAACAAACAACAAACAACAAACAACAAACAACAAACAACAAACAACAAACAACAAACAACAAACAACAAACAACAAACAACAAACAACAAACAACAAACAACAAACAACAAACAACAAACAACAAACAACAAACAACAAACAACAAACAACAAACAACAAACAACAAACAACAAACAACAAACAACAAACAACAAACAACAAACAACAAACAACAAACAACAAACAACAAACAACAAACAACAAACAACAAACAACAAACAACAAACAACAAACAACAAACAACAAACAACAAACAACAAACAACAAACAACAAACAACAAACAACAAACAACAAACAACAAACAACAAACAACAAACAACAAACAACAAACAACAAACAACAAACAACAAACAACAAACAACAAACAACAAACAACAAACAACAAACAACAAACAACAGACAACAGACAACAAACAACAAACAACAGACAACAAACAACAAACAACAAACAACAAACAACAAACAACAAACAACAAACAACAAACAACAAACAACAAACAACAAACAACAAACAACAAACAACAAACAACAAACAACAAACAACAAACAACAAACAACAAACAACAAACAACAAACAACAAACAACAAACAACAAACAACAAACAACAAACAACAAACAACAAACAACAAACAACAAACAACAAACAACAAACAACAAACAACGAAGAACAAACAACAAACAACGAAGAACAAACAACAAACAACAAACAACAAACAACAAACAACAAACAACAAACAACAAACAACAAACAACAAACAACAAACAACAAACAACAAACAACAAACAACAAACAACAAACAACAAACAACAAACAACAAACAACAAACAACAAACAACAAACAACAAACAACAAACAACAAACAACAAACAACAAACAACAAACAACAAACAACAAACAACAAACAACAAACAACAAACAACAAACAACAAACAACAAACAACAAACAACAAACAACAAACAACAAACAACAAACAACAAACAACAAACAACAAACAACAAACAACAAACAACAAACAACAAACAACAAACAACAAACAACAAACAACAAACAACAAACAACAAACAACAAACAACAAACAACAAACAACAAACAACAAACAACAAACAACAAACAACAAACAACAAACAACAAACAACAAACAACAAACAACAAACAACAAACAACAAACAACAAACAACAAACAACAAACAACAAACAACAAACAACAAACAACAAACAACAAACAACAAACAACAAACAACAAACAACAAACAACAAACAACAAACAACAAACAACAAACAACAAACAACAAACAACAAACAACAAACAACAAACAACAAACAACAAACAACAAACAACAAACAACAAACAACAAACAACAAACAACAAACAACAAACAACAAACAACAAACAACAAACAACAAACAACAAACAACAAACAACAAACAACAAACAACAAACAACAAACAACAAACAACAAACAACAGACAACAAACAACAAACAACAGACAACAGACAACAGACAACAAACAACAAACAACAAACAACAAACAACAAACAACAAACAACAAACAACAAACAACAAACAACAAACAACAAACAACAAACAACAAACAACAAACAACAAACAACAAACAACAAACAACAGACAACAAACAACAAACAACAAACAACAAACAACAAACAACAGACAACAGACAACAAACAACAGACAACAAACAACAAACAACAAACAACAAACAACAAACAACAGACAACAGACAACAAACAACAGACAACAAACAACAAACAACAAACAACAAACAACAAACAACAAACAACAAACAACAAACAACAAACAACAAACAACAAACAACAAACAACAAACAACAAACAACAAACAACAAACAACAAACAACAAACAACAAACAACAAACAACAAACAACAAACAACAAACAACAAACAACAAACAACAAACAACAAACAACAAACAACAAACAACAAACAACAAACAACAAACAACAAACAACAAACAACAAACAACAAACAACAAACAACAAACAACAAACAACAAACAACAAACAACAAACAACAAACAACAAACAACAAACAACAAACAACAAACAACAAACAACAAACAACAAACAACAAACAACAAACAACAAACAACAAACAACAAACAACAAACAACAAACAACAAACAACAAACAACAAACAACAAACAACAAACAACAAACAACAGACAACAGACAACAAACAACAAACAACAGACAACAAACAACAAACAACAAACAACAAACAACAAACAACAAACAACAAACAACAAACAACAAACAACAAACAACAAACAACAAACAACAAACAACAAACAACAAACAACAAACAACAAACAACAAACAACAAACAACAAACAACAAACAACAAACAACAAACAACAAACAACAAACAACAAACAACAAACAACAAACAACAAACAACAAACAACAAACAACAAACAACAAACAACAAACAACAAACAACAAACAACGAAGAACAAACAACAAACAACGAAGAACAAACAACAAACAACGAAGAACAAACAACAAACAACAAACAACGAAGAACAAACAACAAACAACGAAGAACAAACAACAAACAACGAAGAACAAACAACAAACAACGAAGAACAAACAACAAACAACGAAGAACAAACAACAAACAACGAAGAACAAACAACAAACAACGAAGAACAAACAACAAACAACGAAGAACAAACAACAAACAACGAAGAACAAACAACAAACAACGAAGAACAAACAACAAACAACGAAGAACAAACAACAAACAACGAAGAACAAACAACAAACAACGAAGAACAAACAACAAACAACGAAGAACAAACAACAAACAACGAAGAACAAACAACAAACAACGAAGAACAAACAACAAACAACGAAGAACAAACAACAAACAACGAAGAACAAACAACAAACAACGAAGAACAAACAACAAACAACGAAGAACAAACAACAAACAACGAAGAACAAACAACAAACAACGAAGAACAAACAACAAACAACGAAGAACAAACAACAAACAACGAAGAACAAACAACAAACAACGAAGAACAAACAACAAACAACGAAGAACAAACAACAAACAACGAAGAACAAACAACAAACAACGAAGAACAAACAACAAACAACGAAGAACAAACAACAAACAACGAAGAACAAACAACAAACAACGAAGAACAAACAACAAACAACGAAGAACAAACAACAAACAACGAAGAACAAACAACAAACAACGAAGAACAAACAACAAACAACGAAGAACAAACAACAAACAACGAAGAACAAACAACAAACAACGAAGAACAAACAACAAACAACGAAGAACAAACAACAAACAACGAAGAACAAACAACAAACAACGAAGAACAAACAACAAACAACGAAGAACAAACAACAAACAACGAAGAACAAACAACAAACAACGAAGAACAAACAACAAACAACGAAGAACAAACAACAAACAACGAAGAACAAACAACAAACAACGAAGAACAAACAACAAACAACGAAGAACAAACAACAAACAACGAAGAACAAACAACAAACAACGAAGAACAAACAACAAACAACGAAGAACAAACAACAAACAACGAAGAACAAACAACAAACAACGAAGAACCAACAACAAACAACGAAGAACAAACAACAAACAACGAAGAACGAACAACAAACAACGAAGAACGAACAACGAACAACGAACAACGAACAACGAACAACGAACAACGAACAACGAACAACGAACAACGAACAACGAACAACGAACAACGAACAACGAACAACGAACAACGAACAACGAACAACGAACAACGAACAACGAACAACGAACAACAAACAACAAACAACGAACAACGAACAACAAACAACAAACAACGAACAACAAACAACAAACAACAAACAACAAACAACAAACAACAAACAACAAACAACAAACAACAAACAACAAACAACAAACAACAAACAACAAACAACAAACAACAAACAACAAACAACAAACAACAAACAACAAACAACAAACAACAAACAACAAACAACAAACAACAAACAACAAACAACAAACAACAAACAACAAACAACAAACAACAAACAACAAACAACAAACAACAAACAACAAACAACAAACAACAAACAACAAACAACAAACAACAAACAACAAACAACAAACAACAAACAACAAACAACAAACAACAAACAACAAACAACAAACAACAAACAACAAACAACAAACAACAAACAACAAACAACAAACAACAACAAACAACAAACAACAAACAACAAACAACAAACAACAAACAACAAACAACAAACAACAAACAACAAACAACAAACAACAAACAACAAACAACAAACAACAAACAACAAACAACAAACAACAAACAACAAACAACAAACAACAAACAACAAACAACAAACAACAAACAACAAACAACAAACAACAAACAACAAACAACAAACAACAAACAACAAACAACAAACAACAAACAACAAACAACAAACAACAAACAACAAACAACAAACAACAAACAACAAACAACAAACAACAAACAACAAACAACAAACAACAAACAACAAACAACAAACAACAAACAACAAACAACAAACAACAAACAACAAACAACAAACAACAAACAACAAACAACAAACAACAAACAACAAACAACAAACAACAAACAACAAACAACAAACAACAAACAACAAACAACAAACAACAAACAACAAACAACAAACAACAAACAACAAACAACAAACAACAAACAACAAACAACAAACAACAAACAACAAACAACAAACAACAAACAACAAACAACAAACAACAAACAACAAACAACAAACAACAGACAACAAACAACAAACAACAGACAACAAACAACAAACAACAAACAACAAACAACAAACAACAAACAACAAACAACAAACAACAAACAACAAACAACAAACAACAAACAACAAACAACAAACAACAAACAACAAACAACAAACAACAAACAACAAACAACGAAGAACAAACAACAAACAACGAAGAACAAACAACAAACAACGAAGAACAAACAACAAACAACAAACAACGAAGAACAAACAACAAACAACGAAGAACAAACAACAAACAACGAAGAACAAACAACAAACAACGAAGAACAAACAACAAACAACGAAGAACAAACAACAAACAACGAAGAACAAACAACAAACAACGAAGAACAAACAACAAACAACGAAGAACAAACAACAAACAACGAAGAACAAACAACAAACAACGAAGAACAAACAACAAACAACGAAGAACAAACAACAAACAACGAAGAACAAACAACAAACAACGAAGAACAAACAACAAACAACGAAGAACAAACAACAAACAACGAAGAACAAACAACAAACAACGAAGAACAAACAACAAACAACGAAGAACAAACAACAAACAACGAAGAACAAACAACAAACAACGAAGAACAAACAACAAACAACGAAGAACAAACAACAAACAACGAAGAACAAACAACAAACAACGAAGAACAAACAACAAACAACGAAGAACAAACAACAAACAACGAAGAACAAACAACAAACAACGAAGAACAAACAACAAACAACGAAGAACAAACAACAAACAACGAAGAACAAACAACAAACAACGAAGAACAAACAACAAACAACGAAGAACAAACAACAAACAACGAAGAACAAACAACAAACAACGAAGAACAAACAACAAACAACGAAGAACAAACAACAAACAACGAAGAACAAACAACAAACAACGAAGAACAAACAACAAACAACGAAGAACAAACAACAAACAACGAAGAACAAACAACAAACAACGAAGAACAAACAACAAACAACGAAGAACAAACAACAAACAACGAAGAACAAACAACAAACAACGAAGAACAAACAACAAACAACGAAGAACAAACAACAAACAACGAAGAACAAACAACAAACAACGAAGAACAAACAACAAACAACGAAGAACAAACAACAAACAACGAAGAACAAACAACAAACAACGAAGAACAAACAACAAACAACGAAGAACAAACAACAAACAACGAAGAACAAACAACAAACAACGAAGAACAAACAACAAACAACGAAGAACAAACAACAAACAACGAAGAACAAACAACAAACAACGAAGAACAAACAACAAACAACGAAGAACAAACAACAAACAACGAAGAACAAACAACAAACAACGAAGAACAAACAACAAACAACGAAGAACCAACAACAAACAACGAAGAACAAACAACAAACAACGAAGAACGAACAACAAACAACGAAGAACGAACAACGAACAACGAACAACGAACAACGAACAACGAACAACGAACAACGAACAACGAACAACGAACAACGAACAACGAACAACGAACAACGAACAACGAACAACGAACAACGAACAACAAACAACGAACAACAAACAACAAACAACAAACAACAAACAACAAACAACAAACAACAAACAACAAACAACAAACAACAAACAACAAACAACAAACAACAAACAACAAACAACAAACAACAAACAACAAACAACAAACAACAAACAACAAACAACAAACAACAAACAACAAACAACAAACAACAAACAACAAACAACAAACAACAAACAACAAACAACAAACAACAAACAACAAACAACAAACAACAAACAACAAACAACAAACAACAAACAACAAACAACAAACAACAAACAACAAACAACAAACAACAAACAACAAACAACAAACAACAAACAACAAACAACAAACAACAAACAACAAACAACAAACAACAAACAACAAACAACAAACAACAAACAACAAACAACAAACAACAAACAACAAACAACAAACAACAAACAACAAACAACAAACAACAAACAACAAACAACAAACAACAAACAACAAACAACAAACAACAAACAACAAACAACAAACAACAAACAACAAACAACAAACAACAAACAACAAACAACAAACAACAAACAACAAACAACAAACAACAAACAACAAACAACAAACAACAAACAACAAACAACAAACAACAAACAACAAACAACAAACAACAAACAACAAACAACAAACAACAAACAACAAACAACAAACAACAAACAACAAACAACAAACAACAAACAACAAACAACAAACAACAAACAACAAACAACAAACAACAAACAACAAACAACAAACAACAAACAACAAACAACAAACAACAAACAACAAACAACAAACAACAAACAACAAACAACAAACAACAAACAACAAACAACAAACAACAAACAACAAACAACAAACAACAAACAACAAACAACAAACAACAAACAACAAACAACAAACAACAAACAACAAACAACAAACAACAAACAACAAACAACAAACAACAAACAACAAACAACAAACAACAAACAACAAACAACAAACAACAAACAACAAACAACAAACAACAAACAACAAACAACAAACAACAAACAACAAACAACAAACAACAAACAACAAACAACAAACAACAAACAACAAACAACAAACAACAAACAACAAACAACAAACAACAAACAACAAACAACAAACAACAAACAACAAACAACAAACAACAAACAACAAACAACAAACAACAAACAACAAACAACAAACAACAAACAACAAACAACAAACAACAAACAACAAACAACAAACAACAAACAACAAACAACAAACAACAAACAACAAACAACAAACAACAAACAACAAACAACAAACAACAAACAACAAACAACAAACAACAAACAACAAACAACAAACAACAAACAACAAACAACAAACAACAAACAACAAACAACAAACAACAAACAACAAACAACAAACAACAAACAACAAACAACAAACAACAAACAACAAACAACAAACAACAAACAACAAACAACAAACAACAAACAACAAACAACAAACAACAAACAACAAACAACAAACAACAAACAACAAACAACAAACAACAAACAACAAACAACAAACAACAAACAACAAACAACAAACAACAAACAACAAACAACAAACAACAAACAACAAACAACAAACAACAAACAACAAACAACAAACAACAAACAACAAACAACAAACAACAAACAACAAACAACAAACAACAAACAACAAACAACAAACAACAAACAACAAACAACAAACAACAAACAACAAACAACAAACAACAAACAACAGACAACAGACAACAAACAACAGACAACAGACAACAAACAACAGACAACAGACAACAGACAACAGACAACAGACAACAGACAACAGACAACAGACAACAGACAACAGACAACAGACAACAGACAACAGACAACAGACAACAGACAACAGACAACAGACAACAAACAACAAACAACAAACAACAAACAACAAACAACAAACAACAAACAACAAACAACAAACAACAAACAACAAACAACAAACAACAAACAACAAACAACAAACAACAAACAACAAACAACAAACAACGAAGAACAAACAACAAACAACGAAGAACAAACAACAAACAACGAAGAACAAACAACAAACAACGAAGAACAAACAACAAACAACAAACAACGAAGAACAAACAACAAACAACGAAGAACAAACAACAAACAACGAAGAACAAACAACAAACAACGAAGAACAAACAACAAACAACGAAGAACAAACAACAAACAACGAAGAACAAACAACAAACAACGAAGAACAAACAACAAACAACGAAGAACAAACAACAAACAACGAAGAACAAACAACAAACAACGAAGAACAAACAACAAACAACGAAGAACAAACAACAAACAACGAAGAACAAACAACAAACAACGAAGAACAAACAACAAACAACGAAGAACAAACAACAAACAACGAAGAACAAACAACAAACAACGAAGAACAAACAACAAACAACGAAGAACAAACAACAAACAACGAAGAACAAACAACAAACAACGAAGAACAAACAACAAACAACGAAGAACAAACAACAAACAACGAAGAACAAACAACAAACAACGAAGAACGAACAACGAACAACGAAGAACGAACAACGAACAACGAAGAACGAACAACGAACAACGAAGAACGAACAACGAACAACGAACAACGAACAACGAACAACGAACAACGAACAACGAACAACGAACAACGAACAACGAACAACGAACAACGAACAACGAACAACGAACAACGAACAACGAACAACGAACAACGAACAACGAACAACGAACAACGAACAACGAACAACGAACAACGAACAACGAACAACGAACAACGAACAACGAACAACGAACAACGAACAACGAACAACGAACAACGAACAACGAACAACGAACAACGAACAACGAACAACGAACAACGAACAACGAACAACGAACAACGAACAACGAACAACGAACAACGAACAACGAACAACGAACAACGAACAACGAACAACGAACAACGAACAACGAACAACGAACAACGAACAACGAACAACGAACAACGAACAACGAACAACGAACAACGAACAACGAACAACGAACAACGAACAACGAACAACGAACAACGAACAACGAACAACGAACAACGAACAACGAACAACGAACAACGAACAACGAACAACGAACAACGAACAACGAACAACGAACAACGAACAACGAACAACGAACAACGAACAACGAACAACGAACAACGAACAACGAACAACGAACAACGAACAACGAACAACGAACAACGAACAACGAACAACGAACAACGAACAACGAACAACGAACAACGAACAACGAACAACGAACAACGAACAACGAACAACGAACAACGAACAACGAACAACGAACAACGAACAACGAACAACGAACAACGAACAACGAACAACGAACAACGAACAACGAACAACGAACAACGAACAACGAACAACGAACAACGAACAACGAACAACGAACAACGAACAACGAACAACGAACAACGAACAACGAACAACGAACAACGAACAACGAACAACGAACAACGAACAACGAACAACGAACAACGAACAACGAACAACGAACAACGAACAACGAACAACGAACAACGAACAACGAACAACGAACAACGAACAACGAACAACGAACAACGAACAACGAACAACGAACAACGAACAACGAACAACGAACAACGAACAACGAACAACGAACAACGAACAACGAACAACGAACAACGAACAACGAACAACGAACAACGAACAACGAACAACGAACAACGAACAACGAACAACGAACAACGAACAACGAACAACGAACAACGAACAACGAACAACGAACAACGAACAACGAGCAACGAGCAACGAGCAACGAGCAACGAGCAACGAGCAACGAGCAACGAACAACGAACAACGAACAACGAACAACGAACAACGAACAACGAACAACGAACAACGAACAACGAACAACGAACAACGAACAACGAACAACGAACAACGAACAACGAACAACGAACAACGAACAACGAACAACGAACAACGAACAACGAACAACGAACAACGAACAACGAACAACGAACAACGAACAACGAACAACGAACAACGAACAACGAACAACGAACAACGAACAACGAACAACGAACAACGAACAACGAACAACGAACAACGAACAACGAACAACGAACAACGAACAACGAACAACGAACAACGAACAACGAACAACGAACAACGAACAACGAACAACGAACAACGAACAACGAACAACGAACAACGAACAACGAACAACGAACAACGAACAACGAACAACGAACAACGAACAACGAACAACGAACAACGAACAACGAACAACGAACAACGAACAACGAACAACGAACAACGAACAACGAACAACGAACAACGAACAACGAACAACGAACAACGAACAACGAACAACGAACAACGAACAACAAACAACGAACAACAAACAACGAACAACGAACAACGAACAACAAACAACAAACAACAAACAACAAACAACAAACAACAAACAACAAACAACAAACAACAAACAACAAACAACAAACAACAAACAACAAACAACAAACAACAAACAACAAACAACAAACAACAAACAACAAACAACAAACAACAAACAACAAACAACAAACAACAAACAACAAACAACAAACAACAAACAACAAAC
>NW_027477585.1:0-64400 GCF_051020955.1 Megalopta genalis | reverse complement strand
TGCGGAACAAACGATTGAGCTTCAAACACTTCGGATATAGGTGATATAGCTTCAGCTGCATGCAAAACAAACGAGTTAGATTCAAGTATATGCGAAACACATGATTTAGTTGCAAATCAATGCGATGAAGTGGGTTTAGCTTCAAATCCATGCGATACACAAGATTTTGCTTTAAATCATGCGATGTAGTAGGTTCAGCTTCAAATCCATGCGACACGTATGATTTAGCTTCAAATACTTGCGATATAAGTGATATAGCTTCAAAAGCAGGAGGAACAAACGAGGTAGCTTCAATTCCACGCGAAACAAATGATTTAGCTTCAAATCAATGCGAAGTAGAAGGCTTAGCTTCAAATCCATGCGAAACAAATGGATAAGCTACAAATGCTTGTGATATAAATTATTAAGCTACAACTGCATGCGAGACAAACGAGTTAGCTTCAAATCCATTCTTAACACATGATTTAGCTTCAAATTAATGCGATGTAGAAGGTTTAGCTTCAAATCCATGCGATACACAAGATTTTGCTTTAAATCATGCGATGTAGTAGGTTCAGCTTCAAATCCATGCGACACATATGATTTAGCTTCAAATACTTGCGATATAAGTGATATAGCTTCAAAAGCAGGAGGAACAAACGAGGTAGCTTCAGTTCTATGCGAAACAAACGATTTAGCTTCAAATCAATGCGAAGTAGAAGGCTTAGCTTCAAATCCATGCAAACAAATGGTTTAGCTACAAATACTTGTGATATACATTATTTAGCTACAACTGCATGCGAAACTAACGAGTTAGCTTCAGATCGAAGCGAAACACATGATTTAGCTTAAAATCAATGCGATGTAGACAGTTTAGCTTCAAATCCATGCGATTTACAAGATTTAGCTTCAAATCAATGCGATGTAGAAGGTTCAGCTTCTAATCCATGCGACACATATGATTTAGCTTCAAATACTTGCGATATAAGTGATATAGCTTCAAAAGCAGGAGGAACAAACGAGGTAGCTTCAATTCCACGCGAAACAAATGATTTAGCTTCAAATCAATGCGAAGTAGAAGGCTTAGCTTCAAATCCATGCGAAACAAATGGATAAGCTACAAATGCTTGTGATATAAATTATTAAGCTACAACTGCATGCGAGACAAACGAGTTAGCTTCAAATCCATTCTTAACACATGATTTAGCTTCAAATTAATGCGATGTAGAAGGTTTAGCTTCAAATCCATGCGATACACAAGATTTTGCTTTAAATCATGCGATGTAGTAGGTTCAGCTTCAAATCCATGCGACACATATGATTTAGCTTCAAATACTTGCGATATAAGTGATATAGCTTCAAAAGCAGGAGGAACAAACGAGGTAGCTTCAGTTCTATGCGAAACAAACGATTTAGCTTCAAATCAATGCGAAGTAGAAGGCTTAGCTTCAAATCCATGCGAAACAAATGATTTAGCTACAAATACTTGTGATATACATTATTTAGCTACAACTGCATGCGAAACAAACGAGTTAGCTTCAAAATCCACGCGACACACATGATTTAGCTTCAAATGCTTGCGATATAAGTGATGTAGATTCAACTGGAGGCGAAACGAACGAGTTAGCTTCAAATCCATGCGAAACACATGATTTAGCTTCAAATCAATGCAATGTAGAAGGTTTAGCTTCAAATCCATGCGATAGACAAGATTTAGCTTCAAATCAATTCGATGTAGAAGGTTCAGCTTCAAATCCATGCGACACATATGATTTAGCTTCAAATACTTGCGATATAAGTGATATAGCTTCAAAAGCAGGAGGAACAAACGAGGTAGCTTCAGTTCTATGCTAAACAAATGATTTAGCTTCAAATCAATGCGAAGTAGAAGGCTTAGCTTCAAATCCATGCGAAACAAATGATTTAGCTACAAATACTTGTGATATACATTATTTAGCTACAACTGCATGCGAAACAAACGAGTTAGCTTCAAATACATGCGAAACACATGATTTAGGTTTAAATCAATGCGATGTAGAAGGTTTAGCTCCAAATCCATGCGAAACAAATGATTTAGCTTAAAATCAATGCGATGTAGAAGGTTTTGCTTCAAATCCATGCGAAACAAATGATTAAGCTTCAAATCAATGCGAAGTAGAAGGCTTAGCTTCAAATCCATGCGAAACAAATGATTCAGCTACTAATACTTGTGATATACATTGTTTAGCTACAACTGCATGCGAAACAAACGAGTTAGCTTCAAATCCATGCGAAAGACATGATTCAGCATCAAATCAGTGTGAAGTAGAAGGCTTAGCATCAAATCCCATGCGAATCAAATGGTTTAGATTCAAATACTTGTGATATACATGATTTAGCTTCAAATCCATGGGATGTAGAAGGTTTAGCTTCAAATCCATGAGAAACAAATGATTTAACTTCAGATACTTGCGATATAAATGATATAGATTCATCTGCATGCGAAAAAAACGATTCAGCTTCAAATCCAAGGGAAACACATGATTTAACTTCAAATGAATGCGAAGTAAAAGGCTTAGCTTCAAATCCATGCGAAACGAATGATTTAGCATCAAATGCTTGCGAATATAAGTGATATAGCATCAAATGCAGGCGAAACAAACGAGTTAGATTCAGATCCATGCGAAACACATGATTTAGTTGCAAATCAATGCGATGTAGAGGGTTTAGCTTCAAATCCAGGCGATACACAAGATTTAGCTTCAAATCAATGCGATGTAGAAAGTTCAGCTTCAAATCCATGCGACGCACATGATTTAGCTTCAAATACTTGCGCTTTAAGTGATATAGCTTCAAAATCTGGAGGAACAAACGAGGTAGCTTCAATTCCATGCGAAACAAATGATTTAGCTTCAAATCAATGCGAAGTAGAGGGCTTAGCTTCAAATCCATGCGAAACAAATGGTATAGCTACAAATACTTGTGATATACATTATTTAGCTACAACTGCATGCGAAACAAACGAGTTAGCTTCAAATACATGGGATACACATGATTTAGCTTCAAATCAATGCGAAGTAGAAGGCTTAGCTTCAAATCCATGCGAAACAAATGATTTAGCTACAAATACTTCTGATATACATTATTTAGCTACAACTGCATGCGAAACAAACGAGTTAGCTTCAAATCCATGCGAAACACATGATTTAGCTTAAAATCAATGCGATGTAGAAGGTTTTGCTTCAAAACCATGCGAAACAAATGATTGAGCTTCAAACACTTGGGATATGGGTGGTATAGCTCCAACTGCATGCGAAACAAACGAGTTACCTTCAAATCCACGCGAAACATATGAGTTAGCTTCAAATCAATGCGATGTAGAAGGTTTAGCTTCAAATCCATGCGACACATGTGATTTAGCTTCAAATACTTACGATATAAGTGATATAGCTTCAAAAGCAGGAGGAACAAACGAGGTAGCTTCAGTTCTATGCGAAACAAATGATTTAGCTTCAAATCAATGCGAAGTAGAAGGCTTAGCTTCAAATCCATGCGAAACAAATGATTTAGCTACAAATACTTGTGATATACATTATTTAGCTACAACTGCATGCGAAACAAACGAGTTAGCTTCAGATCCATGCGAAACACATGATTTAGTTGCAAATCAATGCGATGTGGAGGGTTTAGCTTCAAATCCATGCGAAACAAATGATTTAGCTTCAAATCAATGCGGAGTAGAAGACTTAGCTTCAAATCCATGTGAAACAAATGGTTTAGCTACAAATACTTGTGATATACATTATTTAGCTACAACTGCATGCGAAACAAACGAGTAAGCTTCAGATTGATGCGAAACACATGATTTAGCTTAAAATCAATGCGATGTAGAAGGTTTTGCTTCAAAACCATGCGATACAAATGATTTTGCTTCACACACTTGGGATATAGGTGTTATAGCTTCAACTGCATGCGAAACAAACAAGTTACCTTCAAATCCACGCGAAACACATGAGTTAGCTTCAAATCAATGCGATGTAGAAGGTTTAGCTTCAAATCCATACGAAACAAATGATTGAGGTTCAAACACTTGGCATAAATGTGATATAGCTTCAACTGCATGCGAAACAATCGAGTTACCTTCAAATCCACGCGAAACACATGAATTGGTTCAAATAAATGCGATGTAGAAGGTTTAGCTTCAAATCCAAGCGAAATACATGATTTAGCTTCAAATACTTGCGATATAAGTGATATAGATTCAAATACAGGCGACACGAACGCGTTAGCTTCAAAGCCATGCGAAACACATGATTCATTTGCAAATCAATGCGATGTAGAAGGTTCAGCTTCAAATCCATGCAAAACACGTGATTTAGCTTCCAATTAATGCGAAGGAGAAGGCTTAGCTTCAAATCCATGCGAAACAAATGGTTTAGCTTCAAAAACTTGTGATATACGTTATTTAGATTTAACTGTATGCGCAACGAACGAGTTAGCTTCAAATCCAAGCGAAACACATGATTTAGCTGCAAATCAATGCGATGTAGAAGGTTTAGCTCCAAATCCATGCGAAACAAATGATTTAGCTTCAAACACTTGGCGTATAAGTGATATAGCTTCAACGAGTTGGCTTCAAAATCCACGCGATACACACGATTTAGCTTCAAATACTTGCGATATAAGTGATGTAGATTCAACTGCAGGCCAAACGAACGAGTTAGCTTCAAATCCATGCCAAACACATGATTTAGCTTCAAATCCATGGGATGTAGAAGGTTTAGCTTCAAATCCATGAGAAACAAATGGTTTAACTTCAGATACTTGCGATATAAATGATATAGATTCATCTGCATGCGAAAAAAACGATTCAGCTTCAAATCCAAGGGAAACACATGATTTAACTTCAAATCAATGCGAAGTAAAAGGCTTAGCTTCAAATCCATGCGAAACGAATGATTTAGCATCAAATGCTTGCGAATATAAGTGATATAGCATCAAATGCAGTCGAAACAATCGAGTTAGATTCAGATCCATGCGAAACACATGATTTAGTTGCAAATCAATGCGATGTAGAGGGTTTAGCTTCAAATCCAGGCGATACACAAGATTTAGCTTCAAATCAATGCGATGTAGAAAGTTCAGCTTCAAATCCATGCGACGCACATGATTTAGCTTCAAATACTTGCGATATAAGTGATATAGCTTCAAAATCTGGAGGAACAAACGAGGTAGCTTCAATTCCATGCGAAACAAATGATTTAGCTTCAAATCAATGCGAAGTAGAGGGCTTAGCTTCAAATCCATGCGAAACAAATGGTTTAGCTACAAATACTTGTGATATACATTATTTAGCTACAACTGCATGCGAAACAAACGAGTTAGCTTCAAATACATGGGATACACATGATTTAGCTTCAAATCAATGCGATGTAGAAGGTTTAGCTTCAAATCCATGCGAAACAAATGATTTAGCTTCAAATCAATGCGGAGTAGAAGTCTTAGCTTCAAATCCATGCGAAACAAATGATTTAGCTACAAATACTTCTGATATACATTATTTAGTTACAACTGCATGCGAAACAAACGAGTTAGCTTCAAATCCATGCGAAACACATGATTTAGCTTAAAATCAATGCGATGTAGAAGGTTTAGCTTCAAAACCATGCGAAACAAATGATTGAGCTTCAAACACTTGGGATATGGGTGGTATAGCTCCAACTGCATGCGAAACAAACGAGTTACCTTCAAATCCACGCGAAACACATGAGTTAGCTTCAAATCAATGCGATGTAGAAGGTTTAGCTTCAAATCCATGCGACACATGTGATTTAGCTTCAAATACTTACGATATAAGTGATATAGCTTCAAAAGCAGGAGGAACAAACGAGGTAGCTTCAGTTCTATGCGAAACAAATGATTTAGCTTCAAATCAATGCGAAGTAGAAAGCTTAGCTTCAAATCCATGCGAAACAAATGATTTAGCTACAAATACTTGTGATATACATTATTTAGCTACAACTGCATGCGAAACAAACGAGTTAGCTTCAGATCCATGCGAAACACATGATTCAGATGCAAATCAATGCGATGTATAAGGTTTAGCTTCAAATCTATGCCAAACACATGATTTAGCTTCAAATCCATGGGATGTAGAAGGTTTAGCTTCAAATCCATGAGAAACAAATGGTTTAACTTCAGATACTTGCGATATAAATGATATAGATTCATCTGCATGCGAAAAAAAACGATTCAGCCTCAAATCCAAGGGAAACACATGATTTAACTTCAAATCAATGCGAAGTAAAAGGCTTAGCTTCAAATCCATGCGAAACGAATGATTTAGCATCAAATGCTTGCGAATATAAGTGATATAGCATCAAATGCAGGCGAAACAATCGAGTTAGATTCAGATCCATGCGAAACACATGATTTAGTTGCAAATCAATGCGATGTAGAGGGTTTAGCTTCAAATCCAGGCGATACACAAGATTTAGCTTCAAATCAATGCGATGTAGAAAGTTCTGCTTCAAATCCATGCGACGCACATGATTTAGCTTCAAATACTTGCGATATAAGTGATATAGCTTCAAAATCTGGAGGAACAAACGAGGTAGCTTCAATTCCATGCGAAACAAATGATTTAGCTTCAAATCAATGCGAAGTAGAGGGCTTAGCTTCAAATCCATGCGAAACAAATGGTTTAGCTACAAATACTTGTGATATACATTATTTAGCTACAACTGCATTCGAAACAAACGAGTTAGCTTCAAATACATGGGATACACATGATTTAGCTTCAAATCAATGCGATGTAGAAGGTTTAGCTTCAAATCCATGCGAAATAAATGATTTAGCTTCAAATCAATGCGGAGTAGAAGTCTTAGCTTCAAATCCATGCGAAACAAATGATTTAGCTACAAATACTTCTGATATACATTATTTAGCTACAACTGCATGCGAAACAAACGAGTTAGCTTCAAATCCATGCGAAACACATGATTTAGCTTAAAATCAATGCGATGTAGAAGGTTTAGCTTCAAATCCATGCGACACATATGATTTAGCTTCAAATACTTACGATATAAGTGATATAGATTCAAAAGCAGGAGGAACAAACGAGGTAGCTTCAGTTCTATGCGAAACAAATGATTTAGCTTCAAATCAATGCGAAGTAGAAAGCTTAGCTTCAAATCCATGCGAAACAAATGATTTAGCTACAAATACTTGTGATATACATTATTTAGCTACAACTGCATGCGAAACAAACGAGTTAGCTTCAGATCCATGCGAAACACATGATTTAGTTGCAAATCAATGCGATGTGGAGGGTTTAGCTTCAAATCCATGCGAAACAAATGATTTAGCTTCAAATCAATGCGGAGTAGAAGTCTTAGCTTCAAATCCATGTGAAACAAATGGTTTAGCTACAAATACTTGTGATATACATTATTTAGCTACAACTGCATGCGAAACAAACGAGTTAGCTTCAGATTGATGCGAAACACATGATTTAGCTGCAAATCAAAGCGATGTAGAAGGTTTAGCTCCAAATCCATGCGAAACAAATTATTTAGCTTCAAACACTTGGCGTATAAGTGATATAGCTTCAAATACAGACTAATCAAACGAGTTAGCTTCAAAATCCACGCGATACACATGATTTAGCTTCAAATACTTGCGATATAAGTGATGTAGATTCAACTGCAGGCCAAACGAACGAGTTAGCTTCAAATCCATGCGAAACACATGATTTAGCTTCAAATCAATGCGATGTAGAAGGTTTAGCTTCAAATCCATGCGATACACAAGATTTAGCTTCAAATCAATTCGATGAAGAAGGTTCAGCTTCAAATCCATGCGACACATATGATTTAGCTTCAAATACTTGCGATATAAGTGATATAGCTTCAAAATCAGGAGGAACAAACGAGGTAGCTTCAGTTCTATGCGAAACAAATGATTTAGCTTCAAATCTATGCGAAGTAGCAGGCTTAGCTTCAAATCCATGCGAAACAAATGATTTAGCCACAAATACTCGTGATATACACTATTTAGCTACAACTGCATGCGAAACAAACGAGTTAGCTTCAAATCCATGCGAAACACATGATTTAGCTTAAAATCAATGCGATGTAGAAGGTTTAGCTTCAAATCCATGCGAAACAAATGATTGAGCTGCAAACACATGGGATATAGGTGGTATAGCACCAACTGCATGCGAAACAAACTAGCTACCTTCAAATCCACGCGAAACACATGAGTTAGCGTCAAATCAATGCGATGTAAATGGTTTAGCTTCAAATCCATGCGAAACAAATGATTGAGCTTCAAACATCTGGGATAAAGGTGATATAGCTTCAACTGCATGCGAAATAAACGAGTTACCTTCAAATCCACGCGAAACACGTGAATTGGTTCAAATGAATGCGATGTAGAAGGATTAGCTGCAAATCCAAGAGAAACACGTGATTTAGCTTCCAATTAATGCGAAGTAGTAGGCTTAGCTTCAAATCCATGCGAAACAAATGATTCAGCTACAAATACTTTTGATATACATTATTTAGCTACAACTGCATGCGAAACAAACGAGTTACCTTCAAATCCACGCGACACACATGAGTTAGCTTCAAATCAATGCGATGTAGAAGGTTTAGCTTCAAATCCATGTGAAACAAATGATTGAGCTTCAAACACTTGGGTTAAAGGTGATATAGCTTCAACTGCATGCGAAACAAACGAGTTACCTTCAAATCCACGCGAAACACATGAATTGGTTCAAATGAATGCGATGTAGAAGGTTTAGCTTCAAATCCAAGCGAAACACATGATTTAGCTTCAAATAGTTGCGATATAAGTGATATAGATTCAAATACAGGCGAAACGAACGAGTTAGCTTCAAATCCATGCGAAACACATGATTCATTTGCAAATCAATGCGATGTAGAAGGTTCAGCTTGAAATCCATGCGACACATATGATTTAGCTTCAAATACTTGCGATATAAGTGATATAGCTTCAAAAGCAGGAGTAACAAACGAGGTAGCTTCAGTTCTATGCGAAACAAATGATTTAGCTTCAAGTCAATGCGAAGTAGAAGGCTTAGCTTCAAATCCATGAGAAACAAATGATTTAGCTACAAATACTTGTGATATACATTATTTAGCTACAACTGCATGCGAAACAAACGAGTTAGCTTCAAATCCATGCGAAACACATGATTTAGCTTAAAATCAATGCGATGTAGAAGGTTTAGCTTCAAATCCATGCGAAACAAATGATTGAGCTTCAAACACTTGGGTTAAAGGTGATATAGCTTCAACTGCATGCGAAACAAACGAGTTACCTTCAAATCCACGCGAAACACACGATTTAGCTTCAATTCAATGCCAAGTAGAAGGCTTAGCTTCAAATCCATGCGAATGAATTGTTTAGCTGCAAATACATGTGATATACATAATTTCGTTTCAACTGCATGCGAAACAAACGAGTTAGCTTCAAATCCATTCGAAACACAATACTTAGCGTCAAATCAATGCGAAGTAGAAGGCAGAGCTTCAAATCCATGCGATACAAATGGTTTAGCTTCAAATAGTTGTGATATACATGATTTAGCTTCAACTGCATTCGAAGCAAACGAGTTAGCTCCAAATCCACGCGAAACACATGATTTAACTTCAAATCAGTGCGTAGTAGAAGGCTTAGCTTCAAATCCATGCGAATCTAATGGTTCGGCTTCAAATACTTGTGAAATGCATGATTTAGATTCAACTGCATGCGAAACAACGAGTTACCTTCAAATCCACGCGAAACACATAATTTAGCTTCAAATCAATGCGAAGGAGCAGGTTTAGCTTCAAATCCATGCGAAACAAATGATTGAGCTTCCTACACTTGGGATATATGTGATATTGCTTCAACTGCATGCGAAACAAATGAGTTACATTCAAAACCAAGCGAAACACATAATTTAGCTTCAAATCAATGCGATGTAGAAGGTTTAGCTTCAAATCCAAGCGATACACATGATTTAGCTTCAAATACTTGCGATATACGTGATATAGTTTCAAATGCAGGAGAAACGAACGAGTTAGCGTCAAATCCATGCCAAACACATGATTCAGCTGCAAATCAATGCGATGTAGAAGGCTTAGCTTCAAATCCATGAAAACACGTGATTTAGGATCCAATCAATGCGAAGTAGAAGGCTTAGCTTCAAATCCATGCGAAACAAATGGTTTAGCTTCAAATACTTGTGATATACGTTATTGAGATTTAACTGTATGCGAAACAAACGAGTTACCTTCAAATCCACGCGAAACACATGATTTAGCTGCAAATCAATGCGATGTAGAAGGTTTAGCTCCAAATCCATGCGAAACAAATGATTTAGCTTCAAACACTTGGGGTATAAGTGATATAGCTTCAAATGCAGACTAATCAAACGAGTTAGCTTCAAAATCCAAGCGATACACATGATTTAGCTTCAAATACTTGCGATATAAGTGATATAGCTTCAAAAGCAGGAGGAACAAACGAGGTAGCTTCAGTTCTATGCGAAACAAATGATTTAGCTTCAAGTGAATGCGAAGTAGAAGGCTTAGCTTCAAATCCATGCGAAACAAATGATTTAGCTACAAATACTTGTGATATACATTATTTATCTACAACTGCATGCGAAACAAACGAGTTAGCTTCAAATCCATGCGAAACACATGATTTAGCTTAAAATCAATGCGATGTAGACGGTTTAGCTTCAAATCCATGAGAAACAAATGATTGAGCTTCACACACTTGGGATATAGGTGTTATAGCTTCAACTGCATGCGAAACAATCGAGTTACCTTCAGATCCACGCGAAACACATGAATTGGTTCAAATAAATGCGATGTAGAAGGTTTAGCTTCAAATCCAAGCGAAACACATGATTTAGCTTCAAATACTTGCGATATAAGTGATATAGATTCAAATACAGGCGAAACGAACGAGTTAGATTCAAAGCCATGTGAAACACATGATTCATTTGCAAATCAATGCGATGTAGAAGGTTCAGCTTCAAATCCATGCAAAACACGTGATTTAGCTTCCAATTAATGCGAAGGAGAAGGCTTAGCTTCAAATCCATGCGAAACAAATGGTTTAGCTTCAAATACTTGTGATATACGTTATTTAGATTTAACTGTATGCGCAACGAACGAGTTAGCTTCAAATCCAAGCGAAACACATGATTTAGCTGAAAATCAATGCGATGTAGAAGATTTAGCTCCAAATCCATGCGAAGCAAATGATTTAGCTTCAAATACTTGCGATATAAGTGATATAGCTTCAAAAGCAGGAGGAACAAACGAGGTAGCTTCAGTTCTATGCGAAACAAATGATTTAGCTTCAAATCAATGCGAAGTAGCAGGCTTAGCTTCAAATCCATGCGAAACAAATGATTTAGCTACAAATACTCGTGATATACACTATTTAGCTACAACTGCATGCGAAACAAACGAGTTAGCTTCAAATCCATGCGAAACACATGATTTAGCTTAAAATCAATGCGATGTAGAAGGTTTAGCTTCAAATCCATGCGAAACAAATGATTGAGCTTCAAACACTTGGGATATAGGTTGTATAGCTCCAACTGCATGCGAAACAAACGAGTTACCTTCAAATCCACGCGAAACACATGAGTTAGCTTCAAATCAATGCGATGTAGAAGGTTTAGCTCCAAATCCATGCGAAACAAATGATTTAGCTTCAAACACTTGGGGTATATGTGATACAGCTTCAAATGCAGACTAATCAAACGAGTTAGCTTCAAAATCCACGCGATACACATGATTTAGCTTCAAATACTTGCGATATAAGTGAAGTAGATTCAACTGCAGGTGCAACGAACGAGTTAGCTTCAAATCCATGCGAAACACATGATTTAGCTGCAAATCAATGCGATGTAGAAGGTTTAGCTTCAAATCCATGCGATACACAAGATTTAGCTTCATATCAATTCGATATAGAGGGTTCAGCTTCAAATCCATGCGACACATATGATTGAGCTTCAAATAGTTGCGATATAAGTGATATAGCTTCAAAAGGAGGAGGAACAAACGAGGTAGCTTCAGTTCTATGCGAAACAAATGAGTTAGCTTCAAATCAATGCGATGTAGAAGGCTTAGCTTCAAATCCATGCAAAACACGTGATTTAGGATCCAATCAATGCGAAGTAGAAGGCTTAGCTTCAAATCCATGCCAAACACATGATTTAGCTTCAAATCCATGGGATGTAGAAGGTTTAGCTTCAAATCCATGCGAAACACATTATTTAGGTGCAAATCAGTGCGAAATAGAAGGCTCAGGTTCAAAGCCATGCGATTCAAATGGTTCATCTTCAAATACTTGTGAAAGACATGATTTAGTTTCAACTGCATGCGAAACAAACGAGTTACCTTCAAATCCACGCGAAACACATGATTTAGCTTCAAATCAATGCGATGTAGAAGGCTTAGCTTCAAATCCATGCGAAACAAATGGATTAGCTTCAAATACGGGCGATATAAATGATACAGCTTCAAATACAGGAGAAACAAACGAGTTGGCTTCAAATCCATGCAAAACACACGATTTAGCTTCAATTCAATGCCAAGTAGAAGGCTTAGCTTCAAATCCATGCGAATGAATTGTTTAGCTGCAAATACATGTGATATACATAATTTCGCTTCAACTGCATGCGAAACAAACGAGTTAGCTTCAAATCCATTCGAAACACAATATTTAGCGTCAAATCAATGCGAAGTAGAAGACAGAGCTTCAAATCCATGCGATACAAATGGTTTAGCTGCAAAGACTTGTGATATACATGATTTAGTTTCAACTGCATCCGAAACAAACGAGTTAGCTTCAAATCCATTCGAAACACAATATTTAGCGTCAAATCAATGCGATGTAGAAGGCAGAGCTTCAAATCTATGCGATACAAATGGTTTAGCTTCAAATACTTATGATATACATGATTTAGCTTCAACTGCATGCGAAACAAACGAGTTAGCATCAAATCCATGCGAAACACATGATTTAGATTCAAATTCATGCGAAACACATGCATTAGCTTCATATTCTTGCGAAACAAATGGTTTTGCTTCAGATACTTGTGATAAACATGATTTAGCATCAACTGCATGCGAAACAAACGAGTTAGCTTCAAATCCAACCGAAACAATGATTTAGGCTTTAATCAAAGCGAAGTCGAAGGCTTTGCTTCAAATACATGAGAAACAAATGATTTAGCTTCAGATAATTGCGATATAAATGAGGTAGCTTCAAATGCAGACAGAACAAACGAGTTAGCTTCAAATCCAGGCAAAACACATGATTTAGCTTCATTTCAATACCAAGTAGAAGGGTTAGCTTCAAATCCATGCGAAACAAATGGTTTAGCTTCAAATACCTGCGATATACATGAAATAGCTTCAACTGCATCCGAAACAAACGAGTTAGCATCAAATCCATGCGAAACACATTATCTTGCTTCAACTCAATGCGATGTAGAAGGATTAGCCTCAAATACATGCGACACAAATTATTTAGCTTCAAATCAATGCGATGTAGAAGGTTTAGCTACAAATACATGCGAAGCAAATGATTTAGCACAGGAACTTGCTGTATAAGTGATATAGCTTCAAATGAAGGGGAAACAAACGAGTTGGCTTCAAATACATGCGACACATATGATTTAGCTTCAAATCAATGCGAAGTTGAAGGCTTAGCTTCAAATCCATGCGAATCAAATGGTTTAGCTGCAAATACTTGTGATATACATGATTTAGTTCAACTGCATGCGAATCAAACGAGTTTGCTTCAAATACATGCAAAACACGTGATTTAGCTTCAAATCAATGCAAAGTAGAAGGCCTAGCTTCAAATCCATGCGAAACAAATGATTTAGCTTCAAATACTTGCGATATAAATGACATAGCTTCATATGCAGTCGAAACGATCGAGTTAGCTTCAACTCCATGCGATGCACATGATTTTGCTGCAAATCAATGCGACGTAGAAGGTTTAGCTTCAAATCCATGCAAAACATATGATTTACATGCAAATCAATGCGACGTAGAAGTCTTAGCTTCAAATACATGCGAAACATATGATTTAGCTTCAAATACTTGCGATATAATTGATATAGTTTCAAATGCAGACGAATCAAACGAGTTAGCTTCAAAAGCCATGTGATACACATGATTTAGCTTCAAGTCAATGCGAAACTCATGATTTAGCTTCAAATCACTGCGATCTAGATGTATTAGCTTCAAATCCATGCGAAACACATGATTTAGCTTCAAATCAATGCGAAGTAGACGGCCCATCTTCAAATCCATGCGAAACAAATGGTTTAGTTTCAACTACTTGTGATATACATGATTTAACTTCATCTGCATGCGATGCAAACGAGTTAGCTTCAAATACATGCGATACACATGATTTAGCTACAAATCAATGCGGTGTAGAAGGTTTATCTTCAAATCCGCCCGAAACAAATGATTTAGCTTCAAATACTTGCGATATAAGTGATATAGCTTCAAATGCTGGCGAAACAAAAGACTTAGCGTCAAATCCATGCGAAACAATTGATTTAACTTCAGATACTTGCGATATAAGTGATATTGCTTCAAATGCAGACGAAACAAACGAGATAGTATCAAATCCAAACGAAACACATGATTTAGCTACAAATCAATGCGATGTAGAAGGTTTAGTTTCAAATCCATGCGAAACAAATGATTTAGCTTCAAATACTTGCGATATAAGTGATGTAGATTCAAATGCAGGCAAAACGAACGAGCTAGCTTCAAGTCCACGCGAAACACATGAATTTAGATGCAAATCAATGCGATGTAGAAGGTTTAGCTTCAAATCTATGCGAAACAATTGATTTAGCTTCGGATACTTGCGATACAAGTGATTTAGCTTCAAATGCATGCGAAACCAACCAGATAGCTTCAAGTCCACGCGAAACACATGATTTAGCTTCAAATCAATGCGAAGTAGATGGCTTAGCTTCAACCCCATGCGAAACACATGATTTAGCTTCAAAAGCCATGCGATACACATGAATTAGCTTCAAATCCATGCAAAACACATGATTTAGCTTCCAATCCATGCGAAACACATGATTTAGCTTCTAATAAATGCGAAGTATAAGGCTCAGCTTCAAATCCAAGCGAAACACATGATTTAGCTTCAAAACAATGCGAATTAGAAGGCTTAGCTTCAAATGCATGAGAAACAATTCATTTAGCTTCAGATACTTGCGGTATAAGTGATATAGCTTCAAATGCAGGGGGAACAAACGACTTAGTTTCAAATCCATGAAAAACACTAGATTTAGCTTCGAATCAAAGCGACGTGGAAGGTTTAGCTTCTAATCCAAGCGGAACAAACGATTGAGCTTCAAACACTTAGGATATAAGTGATATAGCTTCACGTGCAGACGAATCAAACGAGTTAGCTTCAAAATCCATGCGAAACACATGACTTAGCTTCAAATCAATGCGAAGTAGAAGGATTAGCTTCAAATCCATGCGAAACACATGATTATCTGCAAATCAATGCGATGTAGAATGTTTAGCTTCAAATCCATGCAAAACAAATGATTTAGATTCATATACTTGCGATATAAGTTATATAGCTTCAAATGCTGGCGAAACGAACTTGTTAGCTTCAAATCCATGCGAAACACATGATTTAGATGCTAATGAACGCGATCTAGAAGGTTTAGCTACAAACCCAAGCGAAACACTTGATTTAGCTTCAAATCAATGCGATGTAGATGGATTAGCTTCAAATCCATGCGAAACAAATGATTTAGCTTCAAATCACTGTTGAAGTAGAAGACTTAGCTTCAAATCCATGCGATACAAATGATCTAGCTTCAAATACTTGCGATATAAGTGATATAGCTTCAAATGCAGACGAATCAAACGAGTTAGCTTCAAATCCATGTAGAACACATGATTTAGCTTCCAATCAAGGCGAAGTAGAAGTCTTAGCTTCAAATCCATGCGAAACAAATTGTTTAGCTTCAAATACTTGTGATATACATGATTTAGCTTCAACTGCATTCGAAGCAAACGAGTTAGCTCCGAATCCACGAGAAACACATTATTTAGCTTCAAAACAATGCGAATTAGAAGGCTTAGCTTCAAATCCATGCGAAACGAAAGATTTAGCTACAATTACTTGCGAATATAAGTGACGTAGCTGCAAACGCAGGCGAAACAAACGAGTTAGCTACAGATCCATGCGAAACACATGATTTGGGTTCAAATCAATACGAAGTAGAAGGCTTAGCTTCAACCCCATACGAACCGAATGATTTAGCTTTAAATACTTGCGAAACAAATGGATTTGCTTCACATACTTGTGATAAACGTGATTTATATTCAACTCCATGCGAGACAAAAGAATCAGCTTCAAATCAATGCAATACACATGATTTAGCTTCAAATCAATGCGAAACACATGATTTAGTTTGATGTCAATGAGAAGTAGAAGGCTTAGCTTCAAATCCATGCGAAACAAATGATTTAGCATCAAATACTTGTGATAAACATGATTTAGCTTCAACTGCATGCGGAACAAACAAGGTAGCTTCAAATCCATGCGAAACACATGATTTAGATTCCAATCAATTTCGAAGTAGAAAGCTTAGCTACGAAACCGTGCGAAACAAATGATTTTGCTTTTAATACTTGCGATATATGTGATATGGCTTCAAATGCAGGCGAAACAAACGAATTAACTTCAAACCCGTGCGGAACACATGATTCAGCTTCAAATCAATGCGAAACACATGATTTAGCTTGATGTCAATGAGAAGTAGACGGCTTAGCTTCAAATCCAGGCGGAACAAATGGTTTAACTTCAAATTCTTGTGATATACATGATTTAGCTTCAAGTGCATACGAAACAAATGTGTGAGTTTCAAATCCAAGCGAAACACATGATTTAGATTGATATCAATGCGAAGTAGAAGGCTTAGCTTCAAATCCATGCGAACCAAATGGTTTAGCTTCAAATAGTTCGGATATACATGATTTAGCTTCAACTGCAGGCGAAACAAACAAGTTAGCTTCAAATTCATGCGAAACACATGATTTAGCATCCAATCAATGCGAAGTAGAAGGCTTAGCTTCACATCCATGCGAAACAAATTATTTACCTTCAAATACTTGCGGTATAAGTGATATAGCTTCAAATGCAGGCGAAACAAATGAGTTAGCTTCAAATCCATGCGAAACACATTATTGAGGTGCAAATCAGTGCGAAGTAGAAGGCTCAGGATCAAAGCCATGCGATTCAAATGGTTCATCTTCAAATACTTGTAAAAGACATGATTTAACTTCAACTGCATGCGAATCAAACGAGTTACCTTCAAATCCACGCGAAACACGTGATTTAGCTTCAAATCAATGCGATGTTGAAGGCTTAGCTTCAAATCCATGCAAAACACGTGATTTAGGATCCAATCAATGCGAAGTAGAAGGCTTAGCTTCAAATCCATGCCAAACACATGATTTAGCTTCAAATCCATGGGATGTAGAAGGTTTAGCTTCAATTCCATGCGAAACAAATGATTGTGCTTCACACACTTGGAATATAGGTGTTATAGCTTCAACTGCATGCGAAACAAACGAGATAGCTTCAAATCCATGCGAAACACTTGATTTAGCTGCAAATCAATGCGATGTAGAAGGTATAGCTTCAAATCCATGCGAAACAAATGATTGAACTTCAAACACTTGGGATATAGGTGGTATAGCTCCAACTGCATGCGAAACAAACGAGTTACCTTCAAATCCACGCGAAATACATGAGTTAGCTTCAAATCCATGCGACACCTATGATTTAGCTTCAAATACTTGCGATATAAGTGATATAGCTTCAAAAGCAGGAGGAACAAACGAGGTAGCTTCAGTTCTATGCGAAACAAATGATTTAGCTTCAAATCAATGCGAAGTAGAAGGCTTAGCTTCAAATCCATGCGAAACAAATGGTTTAGCTTCAATTACTTGTGATATACGTTATTGAGATTTAACTGTATGCGCAACGAACGAGTTAGCTTCAAATCCATGCGAAACACATGATTTAGCTGCAAATCAATGCGATGTAGAAGGTTTAGCTTCAGTTCTATGCGAAACAAATGAGTTAGCTTCAAATCAATGCGATGTAGAAGGTTTAGCTTCAATTCCATGCGAAACAAATAATTGTGCTTCACACACTTGGGATATAGGTGTTATAGCTTCAACTGCATGCGAAACAAACGAGATAGCTTCAAATCCATGCGAAACACTTGATTTAGCAGCAAATCAATGCGATGTAGAAGGTTTAGCTTCAAATCCAAGCGAAACAAATGGATTAGCTTCAAATACGGGCGATATAAATGATACAGCTTCAAATACAGGAGAAACAAACGAGTTGGCTTCAAATCCATGCAAAACACACGATTTAGCTTCAATTCAATGCCAAGTAGAAGGCTTAGCTTCAAATCCATGCGAATGAATTGTTTAGCTGCAAATACATGTGATATACATAATTTCGCTTCAACTGCATGCGAAACAAACGAGTTAGCTTCAAATCCATTCGAAACACAATATTTAGCGTCAAATCAATGCGAAGTAGAAGGCAGAGCTTCAAATCCATGCGATACAAATGGTTTAGCTGCAAAGACTTGTGATATACATGATTTAGTTTCAACTGCATGCGAAACAAACGAGTTAGCTTCAAATCCATTCGAAACACAATATTTAGCGTCAAATCAATGCGATGTAGAAGGCAGAGCTTCAAATCTATGCGATACAAATGGTTTAGCTTCAAATACTTGTGATATACATGATTTAGCTTCAACTGCATGCGAAACAAACGAGTTAGCATGAAATCCATGCGAAACACATGATTTAGATTCAAATTCATGCGAAGTAGATGGCTTAGCTTCAACCCCATGCGAAACACATGATTTAGCTTCAAAAGCCATGCGATACACATGAATTAGCTTCAAATCCATGCAAAACACATGATTTAGCTTCCAATCCATGCGAAACACATGATTTAGCTTCTAATAAATGCGAAGTATAAGGCTCAGCTTCAAATCCAAGCGAAACACATGATTTAGCTTCAAAACAATGCGAATTAGAAGGCTTAGCTTCAAATGCATGAGAAACAATTCATTTAGCTTCAGATACTTGCGGTATAAGTGATATAGCTTCAAATGCAGGGGGAACAAACGACTTAGTTTCAAATCCATGAAAAACACTAGATTTAGCTTCGAATCAAAGCGACGTGGAAGGTTTAGCTTCTAATCCAAGCGGAACAAACGATTGAGCTTCAAACACTTAGGATATAAGTGATATAGCTTCAAATGCAGACGAATCAAACGAGTTAGCTTCAAAATCCATGCGAAACACATGACTTAGCTTCAAATCAATGCGAAGTAGAAGGATTAGCTTCAAATCCATGCGAAACACATGATTTAGCTGCAAATCAATGCGATGTAGAAGGTTTAGCTTCAAATCCATGCGATATACTAGATTTAGCTTCAAATCATTGCGATGTAGAAGGTTTAGCTTCAAATCCATACGACACATATGATTTAGCTTCAAATACTTCCGATATAAATGATATAGCTTCAAAAGCTGGAGGAACAAACGATGTAGTTTCAATTCCATGCGAAACAAATGATTCAGCTTCAAATCAATGCGAAGTAGAAGGATTATCTTCAAATCCATGCGAAACAAGTGGTTTAGCTTCAAATCCATGCGAAAGAAGTGGTTTAGCTACAAATACGTGTGATATACATTATTTAGCTACAACTGCATGCGAAACACACTATATAGCTTCAAATCCATGCGAAACACATGATTTAGCTTCAACTGCATGCGAAACAAACGAGGTAGCTTCCTATCCAAGCGAAACACATGATTTAGCTTCAAATCAATGCGAAGTAGAAGGCTTATCTTCAAATCCATGCGATACAAATCGATATAATCAAATCCATGCAAGTGAAATGGTTTAGCTTCAACTTCTTGTGATTTACATGATTTAGCTTCAACTGCATGCGAAACAAACGAGTGAGCTTCAAATACAAGCGAAACAATGATTTAGACTTACATCAATGCGAAGTGGAAGGCTTAGCTTCAAATCCGTGCGACACAAATGATTTAGCTTCAAATACTTGCGACATAAATGATATAGTTTCAAATGCAGGCGAAACAAAAGCGTTAGCTTGAAATCCATGGAAACACATGATTTAGTTTCAAATCAATGCGAAGTAGAAGGCTTAGCTTCAAATCCATGCGAATCGAAAGATTTAGCTTCAAATACTTGCGAATATAAGTGATATATTCGAATATAATTTGCGAATATAAGTGATATATCAAATGCAGGCGAAACAAACGAGTTAGCTTCAAATCCAAGCGAAACACATGATTTAGCTTCAAATCAATGCGAAGTAGTAGGCTTACCTTCAAATCCATGCGAAACAAGTGATTTAGCTTCCATTACTTGTGATATATGTGATGTAGCTTCAAATGCAGGCGAAACGAACGAGTTAGCCTCAAATCCATGCGAAACACATGATTTGGCTGCAAATCAATGCGAAGTAGATGGCGTAGCTTCAAATCCATGCGAAACAAATGATTTAGCTTCAAACACTTGGGATATAGGTGATATAGCTTCATATGCAGACGAATCAAACGAGTTAGCTTCAAAATCAATGCGATAAACATGATTAAGCTCCAAATCAATGCGAAGTAGAAGGCATAGCTTCAAATCCATGCCAAACGAATGATTTAGCTTCAAATACTTGCGGTGTAAATGAAAAAGATTCAAATTCAGGCGAAACACACGAATTAGCTTCAAATCAATGTGATACACATAATTTAGCTTCAAATCAATTAGTTTCAAATCCATTTGAACACATGATTTAGCTACAAATCGATTGCGAAGTCGAAGGCTGCGATTGAAATCCAAGCGAAACACACGTTTAAGCTTCAAATCAATGCGATGTAGAAGGTTTAGCTTCAAATCCACGCGAAACAAATGATTTAGCTTCAAACACTTGCGATATAAGTTATATAGCTTCAAATGCAGACGAATCAAACGAGTAACCTTAAAAATCCACGCGAGACACATGATTTAGCTTCAAATCAATGCGAAGTAGAACGATTAGATTCATATCCATGCAAAACACATGATTAAGCTTCAAATCAATGGTATGTAAATAGTTTAGCTTCAAATCCAAGCTAAACAAATGGTTTAGCTTCACATACTTGCGATATAACTGATATTGCTTCAAATTCAGACGAAAAAACGAGTTAGCTTCAGATCCATGCGAAACACATGATTTAGTTGCAAATCAATGCGATGTAGAGGGTTTAGCTTCAAATCCATGCGATACACAAGATTTAGCTTCAAATCAATGCGATGTAGAAAGTTCAGCTTCAAATCCATGCGACGCAGATGATTTAGCTTCAAATACTTGCGATATAAGTGATATAGCTTCAAAATCTGGAGGAACAAACGAGGTAGCTTCAATTCCATGCGAAACAAATGATTTAGCTTCAAATCAATGCAAAGTAGAGGGCTTAGCTTCAAATCCTTGCGAAACAAATGGTTTAGCTACAAATTCTTGTGATATACATTATTTAGCTACAACTGCATGCGAAACAAACGAGTTAGCTTCAAATACATGGGACACACATGATTTAGCTTCAAATCAATGCGATGTAGAAGGTTTAGCTTCAAATCCATGCGAAACAAATGATTTAGCTTCAAATCAATGCGGAGTAGAAGTCTTAGCTTCAAATCCATGCGAAACAAATGGTTTAGCTACAAATACTTGTGATATACATTATTTAGCTACAACTGCATGCGAAACAAACGAGTTAGCTTCAGATCGGAGCGAAACACATGATTTAGCTTAAAATCAATGCGATGTAGACGGTTTAGCTTCAATTCCATGCGAAACAAATGATTGTGCTTCACACACTTGGGATATAGGTGTTATAGCTTCAACTGCATGCGAAACAAACGAGTTACCTTCAAATCCAGGCAAAACACATGCGTTAGCTTCAAATCAATGCGATGTAGAAGGTTTAGCTTCAAATCCATACGAAACAAATGATTGAGCTTCAAACACTTGGGATATAAGTGATATAGATTCAAATACAGGCGAAACGAACGAGTTAGCTTCAAAGCCATGCGAAACACATGATTCATTTGCAAATCAATGCGATGTAGAAGGTTTTGCTTCAAATCCATGCGAAACAAATGATTTACCTTCAAATCAATGCGGAGTAGAAGTCTTAGCTTCAAATCCATGCGAAACAAATGGTTTAGCTACAAATACTTGTGGTATACATTATTTAGCTACAACTGCATGCGAAACAAACGAGTTAGATTCAGATCGATGCGAAACACATGATTTAGCTTAAAATCAATGCGATGTAGACGGTTTAGCTTCAATTCCATGCGAAACAAATGATTGTGCTTCACACACTTGGGATATAGGTGTTATAGCTTCAACTGCATGCGAAACAAACGAGTTACCTTCAAATCCAGGCAAAACACATGCGTTAGCTTCAAATCAATGCGATGTAGAAGGTTTAGCTTCAAATCCATACGAAACAAATGATTGAGCTTCAAACACTTGGGATATAAGTGATATAGATTCAAATACAGGCGAAACGAACGAGTTAGCTTCAAAGCCATGCGAAACACATGATTCATTTGCAAATCAATGCGATGTAGAAGGTTCAGCTTCAAATCCATGCAAAACACGTGATTTAGCTTCCAATTAATGCGAAGGAGAATGCTTAGCTTCAAATCCATGCGAAACAAATGGTTTAGCTTCAAATACTTGTGATATACGTTATTTAGATTTAACTGTATGCGCAACGAACGAGTTAGCTTCAAATCCAAGCGAAACACATGATTTAGCTGCAAATCAATGCGATGTAGAAGGCTTAGATTCAAATCCATGCAAAACACGTGATTTAGGATCCAATCAATGCGAAGTAGAAGCCTTAGCTTCAAATCCATGCGAAACAAATGCTTTAGCTTCAAATACTTGCGATATAAATGATATAGCTTCAAATACAGGAGGAACAAACGAGTTAGCTTCAAATCCATGCAAAACACACGATTTAGCTTCAATTCAATGCCAAGTAGAAGGCTTAGCATCAAATCGATGCGAATCTAATGTTTCGGATTCAAATACTTGTGAAATGCATGATTTAGCTTCAACTACATGCGAAACAACGAGTTACCTTCAAATCCACGCGAAACACATAATTTAGCTTCAAATAAATGCGAAGTAACAGGTTTAACTTCAAATCCATGCGAAACAAATGATTGAGCTTCAAATACTTGCGATATAATTGATATAGTTTCAAATGCAGGCGAAACGAACGAGTTAGCTGCAAATCGATGCGAAACACATGATTTAGCTTCAAATCAATGCGAAGTAGCAGGTTTAACTTCAAATCCATGGCAAACACATGATTTAGATTCAAATCAATGTGATGTAGAAGGCTTAGCTTCAAATCCATGCAAAACACATGATTTAGGATCCAATCAATGCGAAGTAGAAGGCTTAGCTTCAAATCCATGCGAAACAAATGGGTTAGCTTCAAATACTTGCGATATAAATGATACAGCTTCAAATACAGGAGAAACAAACGGGATAGCTTCAAATCCATACAAAACACACGATTTAGCTTCAATTCAATGCCAAGTAGAAGGCTTAGCTTCAAATCCATGCGAATAAATTGTTTAGCTGCAAATAATTGTGATATGCATGATTTAGTTTCAACTGCATGCGATACAAACGAGTTACCTTCAAATCCACGCGCAACACATGATTTAGCTTCAAATCAATGCGATGTAGAAGTCTTAGCTTCAAATCCATGCCAAACTCATGATTTAGCTTCATATCCATGGGATGTAGAAGGTTTAGCTTCAAATCCATGCGAATCACATTATTTAGGTGCAAATCAGTGCGAAGTAGATAGCTCAAGTTCAAAGCCATGCGATTCAAATGGTTCATCTTCAAATACTTGTGAAAGACATGATTTAGCTTCAACTGCATGCGAAACAAACGAGTTACCTTTAAATCCTCGCGAAACACATGATTTAGCTTCAAATCAATGTGATGTAGAAGGCTTAGCTTCAAATCCATACAAAACACGTGATTTAGGATCCAATCAATGCGAAGTAGAAGGCTTAGCTTCAAATCCATGCGAAACAAATTGTTTAGCTTCAAATACTTGCGATATAAATGATACAGCGTCAAATACAGGAGAAACAAACGAGTTAGCTTCAAATCCAAGCAAAACACACGATTTAGCTTCAATTCAATGCCAAGTAGAAGGCTTTGCTTCAAATCCATGCGAAACAAATGGTTTAGCTTCAAATACTTGCGATATAAATGATACAGCTTCAAATACAGGAGAAACAAACAAGTTAGCTTCAAATCCATGCAAAACACACGATTTAGCTTCAATTCAATGCCAAGTAGAAGGCTTAGCTTCAAATCCATGCGAAACAAATGGTTTAGCTTCAAATACTTGCGATATAAATGATACAGCTTCAAATACAGGAGAAACAAGCGAGTTAGCTTCAAATCCATGCAAAATACACGATTTAGCTTCAATTCAATGCCAAGTAGAAGGCTTAGCTTCAAATCCATGCGAATCAATTGTTTAGCTGCAAATACTTGTGATATACATGATTTAGTTTCAACTGCATGCGAAACAAACGAGTTAGCTCCAAATCCACGCGAAACACATGATTCAGATGCAAATCAATGCGATGTAGAAGGTTTAGCTTCAAATCCATGCCAAACACATGATTTAGCTTCAAATCCATGGGATGTAGAAGGTTTAGCTTCAAATCCATGAGAAACAAATGATTTAGCTTCAGATACTTGCGATATAAATGATATAGATTCAACTGCATGCGAAAAAAACGATTCAGATTCAAATCCAAGGGAAACACATGATTTAGCTTCAAATCAATGCGATGTAGAAGGTTTACCTTCAAATCCAAGCGAAACAAATGATTGAGCTTCAAACACTTGGGATATAGGTGGTATAGCTTCAACTGCGTGCGAAACAAACGAGTTACATTCAAATCCATGCGAAGCGAATGATTTAGCTTCAAATACTTGCAGTATAAATGGTAGAGCTCCAAATGCATGCGACACAGGCGAGTTATCTTCGAGTCCAAGCGAAACACATGATTTAGCTTCAAACAGTTGCGATATAAGTAATATAGATTCAAATACAGACGAAACGAACGAGTTAGCTTCAAATCCATGCCAAACACATGATTTAGCTTCAATTCAATGCCAAGTAGAAGGCTTAGCTTCAAATCCATGCGAAGCAAATGGTTTAGCTTCAAATACTTGCGATATAAGTGATATAGTTTCAAATGCAGGCGAAACGAACGAGTTAGCTGCAAATCGATGCGAAACACATGATTCAGCTGCAAATCAATGCGATGTAGAAGGTTTAGCGTCAAATCCATGCGAAACAAATGGTTTAGCTTCAAATCAATGTGATGTAGAAGGCTTAGCTTCAAATCCATACAAAACACGTGATTTAGGAACCAATCAATGCGAAGTAGAAGGCTTAGCTTCAAATCCATGCGAAACAAATTGTTTAGCTTCAAATACTTGCGATATAAATGATACAGCGTCAAATACAGGAGAAACAAACGAGTTAGCTTCAAATCCAAGCAAAACACACGATTTAGCTTCAATTCAATGCCAAGTAGAAGGCTTTGCTTCAAATCCATGCGAAACAAATGGTTTAGCTTCAAATACTTGCGATATAAATGATACAGCTTCAAATACAGGAGAAACAAACGAGTTAGCTTCAAATCCATGCAAAACACACGATTTAGCTTCAATTCAATGCCAAGTAGAAGGCTTAGCTTCAAATCCATGCGAAACAAATGGTTTAGCTTCAAATACTTGCGATATAAATGATACAGCTTCAAATACAGGAGAAACAAGCGAGTTAGCTTCAAATCCATGCAAAATACACGATTTAGCTTCAATTCAATGCCAAGTAGAAGGCTTAGCTTCAAATCCATGCGAATCAATTGTTTAGCTGCAAATACTTGTGATATACATGATTTAGTTTCAACTGCATGCGAAACAAACGAGTTAGCTCCAAATCCACGCGAAACACATGATTCAGATGCAAATCAATGCGATGTAGAAGGTTTAGCTTCAAATCCATGGGATGTAGAAGGTTTAGCTTCAAATCCATGAGAAACAAATGATTTAGCTTCAGATACTTGCGATATAAATGATATAGATTCAACTGCATGCGAAAAAAACGATTCAGATTCAAATCCAAGGGAAACACATGATTTAACTTCAAATCAATGCGAAGTAAAAGGGTTAGCTTCAAACCCATGCGAAACGAATGATTTAGCAACAAATACTTGCGAATATAAGTGATATAGCTTCAAATGCTGGCGAAACAAACGAGTTAGCTTCAGATCCATGCGAAATACATGATTTAGATTCAAATCAATTCGAAGTAGAAGGCTTTGCTTCAAATCCAAGCGAGACACATGATTTAGCTCCAAATCAGTGCGAAGTAAAAGGCTCAGCTTCAAATCGATGCGAATCTAATGGTTCGGCTTCAAATTCTTGTGAAATACATGATTTAGCTTCAACTGCATGTGAATCAAACGTGTTAGCTTCAAATCCAAGCGAAACAGATGATTTAGCTTCAAATCAATGGAAAGTAGAAGGCGTAGCTTCAAATCCATGCGGAACAAATGGTTATGCTTCAAAAACTTGTGATGTAAGTGATATAGATTCAACTGCAGGCGAAACAAACGAGATAGCTTCAAATCCATGCAAAACACATATGATTTAACTTCAAATACTTGCGGTATAAGTGATATAGCTTCAAAAGCAGGAGGAACAAACGAGGTAGCTTCAATTCCATGCGAAACAAATGATTTAGCTTCAAATCAATGCGAAGTAGATGGCTTAGCTTCAAATCCATGCGAAACAAATGGTTTAGCTACAAATACTTGTGATATACATTATTTAGCTACAACTGTATGCAAACAAACGAGTTTGCATCAAATCCATGCGAAACACACGATTTAGCTTCAAATCAATGCGATGTAGAAGGTTTAGCTTCAAATCCAAGCGAAACACATGATTTAGCTTCAAATACTTGCCATATAAGTTAAACAGATTTAAATACAGGCGAAACGAACGAGTTAGCTTCAAATCCATGCGAAACACATGATTCAGCTGCAAATAAATGCGATGTGGAAGGTTTAGCTTCAAATCCATGCGAAACACACGATTTAGCTTCAAATCCACGGGATGTAGAAGGTTTAGCTTCAAATCCATGCGAAACACGTGATTTAGCTGCAAATCAGTGCGAAGTAGTAGGCTCATGTTTAAATCAATGCGATTCAAATGGTTCATCTTCAAATACTTGTGAAAGACATGATTTAGCTTCAACTGAATGCGAAACAAACGAGTTAGCTTCAAATCCATGCGAAACACATGGTTCAGCTGCAAATCAATGCGATGTAGAAGGTTTAGCTTCAAATCCATGCCAAACACATGATTTAGCTTCATATCCAAGGGATGTAGAAGGTTTAGCTTCAAATCCATGCGAAACACATTATTGAGGTGCAAATCAGTGCGAAGTAGAAGGCTCAGGTTCAAAGCCATGCGATTCAAATGGTTCATCTTCAAATACTTGAGAAAGACATGATTTAGCTTCAACTGCATGCGAAACAAACGAGTTTCCTTCAAATCCACGCGAAACACACGATTAAGCTGCAAATCAATGCGATAAAGAAGGTTTAGCTTCAAATCCATGCGATACGCAAGATTTAGCCTCAAATCAATGCGATGTAGAAGGTTCATCTTCAAATCCATGCAACACATATGATTTAGCTTCAAATACTTGCGATATAAGTGATATAGCTTCAAGAGCTGGAGGAACAAACGAGGTAGCTTCAATTCCATGTGAAACAAATGATTTAGCTTCAAATCAATGCGAAGTAGAAGGCTTAGCTTCAAATCCATGCGAAACAAATAGTTTGGCTTAAAATACTTGTGATATACATGAATCAGCTTCAACTGCATGAGAAACAAACGAGTTAGCTTCAAATCCATGCGACACACGATTTAGCTTCAAATCAATGCGAAGTAGAAGACTTAGCTTCAAATCCATGCAAAACACATGATTAAGCTTCAAATCCATGGGCAACACATAATTTAGGTTCATTGTCATGGTAAACACATGATTTAGCTTCACATACATGCGAAACAAATGGTTTAGCTTCAAATACTTGTCATATACATGATTTAGCTTCAACTGCATGCGAAACAAACGAGTTAGCTTCAAAATCCTCGCGATACACATGATTTAGCTACAAATACTTGCGATATAAGTGATGTAGATTCAACTGCAGGCGAAACAAACGAGTTAGCTTCAAATCCATGCGAAACACATAATTTAGCTGCAAATCAATGCGATGTAGAAGGTTTAGCTTCAAATCCATGCGATACACAAAACTTAGCTTCAAATCAATGCGATGTAGAAGGTTGAGCTTCAAATCCATGCGACACATATGATTTAGCTTCAAATACTTGCGAATATAAGAGATATAGCTTCAACTGCATGCGAAACAAACGAGTTAGCTTCAAATCCATGCGAAACAGATGGTTTAGATCCAAATCAATGCGAAGTAGAAGGTTTAGCTTCAAATCCATGCGAAACGAATGATTTTGGATCAAATACTGGCGAATATAAATGATATAGCTTCAACTGCATTCGATACAAACGAGTTAAATTCAAATCAATGCGAATGATATTATTTAGCTTCAAATCAATGCGAAATAGAAGGCTAAGCTTCAATTACATGAGAAACAATTGATTTATCTTCAGATAATTCCGATATAAGTGATATAGCATCAAATGCAGACGAAATAACCGAGTTAGCTTCAATTTCATGCGAAACACATGGTTTAGCTTAATATTCATGCGAACACATGGTTTAGCTTCAAATCAATGCGAAGTTGAAGGCTTTTCTTCAAATCCATGCGAAACAAATGGTTTAGCTTCAAATGCTTGTGATATACGTGATTTACCTTCAACTGCATGCGAAACAAACGAGTTCGCTTCAAATCCAGGCCAAACACATGATTTAGCTTCAAATTCATGCGAAGTAGAAGGCTTAGCTTCAGATCCATTCGATAAGAGCGGTTTAGCTTCAAATACTTGCGAATATAAGTGATATGTCTTCAAATCCATGCTAAATACATGATTTAACTTCATATTAATGCGAAGTAGAAGACTTAGTTTCAAATCTATGCGACACAAATGAATTGGATTCAAATCAGTGCGAAGTAGTAGGCTTAGCTTCAAATCCATGCGATACAAATGATTTAGCATCAAATACTTGCGATATAAGTGATATAGCTTCAATGCAGGCGAAACAAATGAGTAAGTTTCAAATCCATGCGAGACACATGAATTATCTTCAAATCAATGCGAAGTAGCAGGATGTCTTCAAATCAATGCGAAATAAATGATTTAGCATCAAGTACTTACGATATGAGTGATATAGCTTCAACTGCATGCGAAACAGACGAGTTAGCTTCTAATCCACGCGAAATACATTATTTAGCTTCAAAACAGTGCGAATTAGAAGGCTTAGCCTCAAATCCATGCGAAACTAATGATTTAGCTTTAAATACTTGCAGTATAAATGAAAGAGCTTCAAATGCAGGCGAAACAAACGAGTTAGCTTCAAATCCATGTAGAACATATGATTTAGCTTCCAATCAATGCGATGTAGAAGTCTTAGCTTCAAATCCATGCGAAATAAATGGTTTAGCTTCAAATCAACGCGAAGTAGCAGGATGTCTTCAAATCAATGCGAAACAAATGATTTAGCATCAAGTACTTACGATATGAGTGATATAGCTTCAACTGCATGCGAAACAGACGAGTTAGCTTCTAATCCACGCGAAATACATTATTTAGCTTCAAAACAGTGCGAATTAGAAGGCTTAGCCTCAAATCCATGCGAAACTAATGATTTAGCTTTAAATACTTGCAGTATAAATGAAAGAGCTTCAAATGCAGGCGAAACAAACGAGTTAGCTTCAAATCCATGTAGAACATATGATTTAGCTTCCAATCAATGCGATGTAGAAGTATTAGCTTCAAATCCATGCGAAATAAATGGTTTAGCTGCAAATCAACGCGAAGTAGCAGGATGTCTACAAATCAATGCGAAACAAATGATTTAGCATCTAGTACTTACGATATGAGTGATATAGCTTCAACTGCATGCGAAACAGACGAGTTAGCTTCTAATCCACGCGAAATACATTATTTAGCTTCAAAACAGTGCGAATTAGAAGGCTTAGCCTCAAACCCATGCGAAACTAATGATTTAGCTTTAAATACTTGCAGTATAAATGAAAGAGCTTCAAATGCAGGCGAAACAAACGAGTTAGCTTCAAATCCATGTAGAACATATGATTTAGCTTCCAATCAAAGCGATGTAGAAGTCTTAGCTTCAAATCCATGCGAAATAAATGGTTTAGCTTCAAATACTAGCGATATAATTGATATAGCTTCAAATGCAGGCGAAACAAAAGAGTTAGCGCCAAATCCATGCGGAACACATGATTTAACTTCAAATCAATGCGAAGTAGGAGGCTTATCTTCAAATCCATGCGATACAAATCGTTTAGCTTCAGATACTTGTGATATACATGATTTAGCTTCAGCTGCACTCGAAACAGACGAGTTAGCTTCTAATCCACTCGAGATACATTATTTAGCTTCAAAACAGTGCGATGTAGAAGGCTTAGCTTCAAATCCATGCGAAACGAGTGATTTAGCTTCAAATCTATGCGATATACATGATGTAGCTGCAAATCAATGCGACGTAGAAGGTTTAGTTTCTAATCCATGCAAAACAAACGATTTAGCATCAGATACTTGCCATATAAGCGATATATCTTCAAATGCAGACGACAAACGAGTTAGCTTTTTATCCATGCGGAACAAATGATTTAGCTTCAAATGCAGGCGAAATAAACTTGTTAGCTTCAAATCCATGCGAATCATATGATTTAGCTTCAAATTAATGCGAAGAAGAAGGCTTGGCTTCAAACCAAAGCGAAAAAAAATAGTTTGGTTTCAAATACTTGTGATATACATGAATCAGCTTCAATTACAGCCGAAACAAACGAGTTAGCTCCAAATCCAAGCGAAACACATGATTTCGCTTCAAATCAATGCGAAGTAGAAGGCTGAGCTTCAAATCCATTCGAAACACGTGATTAAGCTACCAATCAATGCAAAGTAGAAGGCTCATCTTCAAATCCATGCGAAACAAATGGTTTAGCTCCAAATACTTCGGATATACATGATTTAGTTTCATCTGCATGCGATACAAACGAGTTGGCTTCAAATACATGCGAAACACATGATTTAGCTTCAAACCAATGCGAAGTAGAAGGCTTTGCTTCAAATCCAGGCGGAACAAATGGTTTAGCTTCAAATACTTGTGATATACATGATTTAGCTTCAACTGTTTGCGATACAAATGTGTTAGTTTCAAATCCATGCGACACACATGATTTAGCTTGATATCAATGCCAAGTAGAAGGCTTAGCTTCAAATCAATGCGAAGTAGAAGGCTCATCTTCAAATCCATGCGAAACGAAAGATTTAGGTTTAAATACTTGCGAATATAAGTGATATAGCTTCAAATGCAGACGAATCAAACGAGTTAGCTTCAAAAGCCATGCGAAACATATGATTTAGTTTGATATCAATGCGACGTAAAAGGCTTAGCGTCAAATCCATGCGAAACGATTGATTTTGCTTCAAATACTTGCGAATATAAGGGATACAGCTTCAAATGCATGCGAAACAAACCAGCAAGCTTCAAATACTTATGATATAATTAAAACAGCTTCAAATGCAGACAAAACAAACGAGTTAGCTTCACATCCGTGCGAAACACATGATTTAGATTCATATCCAAGGGGAAACACATGATTTTAGCTACAAATCAATGCGATGTAGAAGGTTTAGTTTCAAATCCATGCGAAACAAATGGTATAGCTCCAACTACATGTGATATACATGATTTAGCTTCAAATGCATGCGAAACAAACGAGCTAGCTTCAAATACATGCGAATCAAATGGTTTAGCTCCAAATACTTGCGATATAAGTGATATAGCTTCTAATGTAGACGATTTAAACGAGTTGGCTTCAAAAGCCATGCGATACACATGACTTAGCTTAAAATCCAAGCGAAACACATGATTTAGCTTCAAATCAATGCGAAGTAGAAGATTTAGCTTCAAATCCGTGCGAAGCAAATGATTTTGGAATCAAATACTTGCGATATAAGTGATATAGCTTGAAGCGAAGTTGAAGGCTTATCTTCATATCCATGCCATACGAATGGTTTAGCATCCAATAATTGTGATATACATGATTTAGCTTCAACTGCATTCGATGCAAACGAGTTAGCTCCGAATCTATGCGAAACACATTATTTAGCTTCAAAACAATGAGAAGTAGAAGGCTTAGCTTCAACTCCATGCGAAACGAAACATTTAGCTTCAAATACTTGCGAATATAAGTGATATAGCTTCAAATGCAGGCGAAACAAACGAGTTAGCTTCAGATCCATGCAAAACACATGATTTAGCTTCAAATTCATGCGAAGTAGAAGGCTTAGCTTCAGATCCATTCGATACGAGCGGTTTAGCTTCAAATACTTGCGAATATAAGTGATATGTCTTCAAATCCATGCTAAACACATGATTTAACTTCATATTAATGCGAAGTAGAAGACTTAGTTTCAAATCTATGCGACACAAATGAATTGGATTCAAATCAGTGCGAAGTAGTAGGCTTAGCTTCAAATCCATGCGATACAAATGATTTAGCATAAAATACTTGCGATATAAGTGATATAGCTTCAATGCAGGCGAAACAAATGAGTAAGTTTCAAATCCATGCGAGACACATGAATTATCTTCAAATCAATGCGAAGTAGAAGCCTTAGATTCAAATACATAAGAAACAAACGAGTTAGATACAAATCCGTGCGAAACACATTATTTAGCTTCAAATCAATTCGAAGTATAAGGCTTAGATTCAAGTTCATGCGAAACGAAAGATTTAGCATCAAATACTTGCGAATATAAGTGATATAGCTTCAACTGCATGCGAAACAAACGAGTTCGCTTCAAATCCAGGCCAAACACATGATTTAGCTTCAAATTCATGCGATGTAGAAGGCTTAGCTTCAGATCCATTCGATACGAGCGGTTTAGCTTCAAATACTTGCGAATATAAGTGATATGTCTTCAAATCCATGCTAAACACATGATTTAACTTCATAATAATGCGAAGTAGAAGACTTAGTTTCAAATCTATGCGACACAAATGAATTGGATTCAAATCAGTGCGAAGTAGTTGGCTTAGCTTCAAATCCATGCGAAACAAATGATTTAGCATCAAATACTTACGATATGAGTGATATAGCTTCAACTGCATGCGAAACAGACGAGTTAGCTTCTAATCCACGCGAAATACATTATTTAGCTTCAAAACAGTTCGAATTAGAAGGCTTAGCCTCAAATCCATGCTAAACTAATGATTTAGCTTTAAATACTTGCAGTATAAATGAAAGAGCTTCAAATGCAGGCGAAACAAACGAGTTAGCTTCAAATCCATGTAGAACAATTGATTTAGCTTCCAATCAATGCGATGTAGAAGTCTTAGCTTCAAATCCATGCGAAATAAATGGTTTAGCTTCAAATACTAGCGATATAATTGATATAGCTTCAAATGCAGGCGAAACAAAAGAGATAGCGCCAAATCCATGCGGAACACATGATTTAACTTCAAATCAATGCGAAGTAGGAGGCTTATCTTCAAATCCATGCGATACAAATCGTTTAGCTTCAGATACTTGTGATATACATGATTTAGCTTCAGCTGCACTCGAAACAGACGAGTTAGCTTCTAATCCATTCGAGATACATTATTTAGCTTCAAAACAGTGCGATGTAGGAGGCTTAGCTTCAAATCCATGCGAAACGAATGATTTAGCTTCAAAAACTTGTGATATACATGATTTAGATTCAACTGCATGCGAAACAAACGAGTTAGCTTCAAAATCCAAGCGAAACACATGATTTGGCTCCAAATCAGTGTGAAGTAGAAGGCTTAGCTGCAAATCCGTGCCGTACGAATGATTTAGCTTCAAAAACTTGCGGTATAAATGAAATAGGATCTAATGCAGGCGAAACAAATGAGTTAGCTTCAAATTCATGCAGAACACATGATTAAGCTACAAATGCATGCGAAACACATGATTTATCTTCAAATTTAGGCGAAACACGTGGTTTAGCATCAAATACATGCGAAACAAATTGTTTAGCCGCAGATACCTATGATATACATGATTTAGCTTCAACTGCATGCGAAACAAACGAGGTAGCTTCAAATCCATGTGAAACACATGATTTAACTTCAAATCAATGTGAAGTAGAAGGCTTAGTTTCAAATCCATGTGACCCAAATCTTTGAGCTTCAAATACTTGCGATATACATGATTTATCTTCAACTGCATGCCAAATAAACGCGTTAGTTTCAAATTCAAGCGAAACACATGATGCAGCTTCAAATCAATGCGAAGTAGAAGGTATAGCTTCAAATGCAGGCGAAACAACGAGTTAGCTTCAGATCCATGCAAATCACATGATTTAGCTTCAAATTCATGCGAAGTAGAAGGCTTAGCTTTAGATCCATGCGAAACTAGCGGTTTAGCTTCAAATACTTGCGAATATAAGTGATATATCTTCAAATGCGGGCGAAACAAACGAGTTAGCTTCAAAGCCATGCGAAACAAATGGTTTAGCTTCAAATGCGTGTGATAGACATGATTTAGCTCACAATGCATGCGAAACAAACGAGTTAACATCAAATCCTTGCGAATCACATGATTTAGCTTCAAATCAATGCGAAGTACAAGGCATAACTTCAAATCCATGCGAAACAAATGATTTACCTTCAAATGCTTGCGGTTTAAATGAAACAGCATCAAATGCAGGCGAAACAAACGAGTTAACATCAATTTCAATTGAAGCACATGATTTAGCTTCAAATCAATGCGAAGTAGAAGGCTTAGCTTCAGATCCATGCGAAACGAGCGGTTCAGCTTCAAATACTTGCGATATAAATGTAATAGCTTCAACTGCATGCGAAACAAACGAGTTAACTTCAAATCCAGGAGAAACACACGATTTAGCTTCAAATTAATGCGAAGTAGAAGACTTAGCTTCAAATCCATGCGAAACGAATGGTTTAGTTATAAACATTTGTGGTATACTTGCTTTAGCTTTAACCGCATGCGGAACAAAAGAGTTAGCTTCAAATCCAAGCGAAAGATATGATTCACCTTCAACTCAATGTGAGGTAAAAGGATTATCTTCAAATCCAAGCGAATCAAATGGTTTAGCTTCAAATACTTGTGATATACATGATTTAGCTTCAACTGGATTCGAAACAAACGAGACAGCTTCAAATCCATGCGAAACACATTATTTAGCTTCTAATCACTGCGAAATAGAAGGCCTAGATTCAAATCCATGCGGAACAAATGATTTAGCTTCAAATACTTGTGATATAAGTGATATAGATTCAACTGCAGGCGTAACAAACGAGTTAGCGTCAAATACACGCGATACACATGATTTAGCTTCAAATCAATGCGAAGTTGAAGGCTTAGCTTCAAATCAATGCGAAACAAATGGTTTAGCTTCAAATACTTGTGGTATACATGACATCGTTTCAACTGCATGCGAAACAAACGAGTTACCTTCAAATCCACGCGTGACAAATGATTTAGCTACAAATAAATACGAAGTAGAAGGCTTAGCTTCAAATCTATTCGAATCAAATGGTTCAGCTTCAAATACTTGTGATATACATGATATCGTTTGAACTGCATGCGAAACAAACGAGGTAGCTTCAAATCCAAGCGAAGCACATTGTTTAGCTTCAAATCAATGCGATGTAGGAGGTTTAGTTTCTAATCCATGCAAAACAAACGATTTAGCATCAGATACTTGCCATATAAGCGATATATCTTCAAATGCAGACGACAAAGGAGTTAGCTTTTTATCCATGCGGAACAAATGATTCAGCTTCAAATGCAGGCGAAATAAACTTGTTAGCTTCAAATCCATGCGAATCATATGATTTAGCTTCAAATTAATGCGAAGTAGAAGGCTTGGCTTCAAACCAAAGCGAAAAAAAAATAGTTTGGTTTCAAATACTTGTGATATACATGAATCAGCTTCAATTACAGCCGAAACAAACGAGTTAGCTCCAATTCCAAGCGAAACACATGATTTCGCTTCAAATCAATGCGAAGTAGAAGGCTGAGCTTCAAATCCATTCGAAACACGTGATTAAGCTACCAATCAATGCAAAGTAGAAGGCTCATCTTCAAATCCATGCGAAACAAATGGTTTAGCTCCAAATACTTCGGATATACATGATTTAGTTTCATCTGCATGCGATACAAACGAGTTGGCTTCAAATACATGCGAAACACATGATTTAGCTTCAAACCAATGCGAAGTAGAAGGCTTTGCTTCAAATCCAGGCGGAACAAATGGTTTAGCTTCAAATACTTGTGATATACATGATTTAGCTTCAACTGCTTGCGAAACAAATGTGTTAGTTTCAAATCCATGCGACACACATGATTTAGCTTGATATCAATGCCAAGTAGAAGGCTTAGCTTCAAATCAATGCGAAGTAGAAGGCTCATCTTCAAATCCATGCGAAACGAAAGATTTAGGTTTAAATACTTGCGAATATAAGTAATATAGCTTCAAATGCAGACGAATCAAACGAGTTAGCTTCAAAAGCCATGCGAAACATATGATTTAGTTTGATATCAATGCGACGTAAAAGGCTTAGCGTCAAATCCATGCGAAACGATTGATTTTGCTTCAAATACTTGCGAATATAAGGGATACAGCTTCAAATGCATGCGAAACAAACCAGCAAGCTTCAAATACTTACGATATAATTGAAACAGCTTCAAATGCAGACAAAACAAACGAGTTAGCTTCACATCCGTGCGAAACACATGATTTAGATTCATATCCAAGGGGAAACACATGATTTTAGCTACAAATCAATGCGATGTAGAAGGTTTAGTTTCAAATCCATGCGAAACAAATGGTATAGCTCCAACTACATGTGATATACATGATTTAGCTTCAAATGCATGCGAAACAAACGAGCTAGCTTCAAATACATGCGAATCAAATGGTTTAGCTCCAAATACTTGCGATATAAGTGATATAGCTTCTAATGTAGACGAATTAAACGAGTTAGCTTCAAAAGCCATGCGATACACATGACTTAGCTTCAAATCCAAGCGAAACACATGATTTAGCTTCAAATCAATGCGAAGTAGAAGATTTAGCTTCAAATCCGTGCGAAGCAAATGATTTTGGAATCAAATACTTGCGATATAAGTGATATAGCTTGAATGCAGTAGAAACAAACGAGTTAGCTTCAAATCAAAGCAAAGTTGAATGCTTATCTTCATATCCATGCCATACAAATGGTTTAGCATCCAATAATTGTGATATACATGATTTAGCTTCAACTGCATTCGATGCAAACGAGTTAGCTCCGAATCTATGCGAAACACATTATTTAGCTTCAAAACAATGAGAAGTAGAAGGCTTAGCTTCAACTCCATGCGAAACGAAACATTTAGCTTCAAATACTTGCGAATATAAGTGATATAGCTTCAAATGCAGGCGAAACAAACGAGTTAGCTTCAGACCCATGCAAAACACATGATTTATCTTCAAATCAATGCGAGGTAGAAGGTTTCGCTTCAAATACAAGAGAAACAAAAGATTTAGTTTCAAATCAATGCGATGTGGAAGGTTTAGCTTCAAATCCGCGCGAAACAAATGATTTAGCTTCAATTACTTGCAATATAAGTGATATAGCATCAAATGCAGGCGAAACAAAAGAGTTAGCTTCAAATCCAAGCGAAACACATGATTTAGCTTCAAATCAATGCGATGTACAAGATTTAGTTTCAAATCCAAGCCAAACACATGATTTAGCTTCAAATCAATGCGATGTAGTATGTTTACTTTCAAATCCACGCGAAACAAATGATTTAGCTACAAATACTTGTGATATACATTATTTAGCTACAACTGCATGCGAAACAAACGAGTTAGCTTCAAATACATGCGAAACACATGATTTAGTTGCAAATCAATGCGATGTGGAGGGTTTAGCTTCAAATCCATGCGATACACAAGATTTTGCTTTAAATCATGCGATGTAGTAGGTTCAGCTTCAAATCCATGCGACACCTATGATTTAGCTTCAAATACTTCCGATATAAGTGATATAGCTTCAAAAGCAGGAGGAACAAACGAGGTAGCTTCAATTCCACGCGAAACAAATGATTTAGCTTCAAATCAATGCGAAGTAGAAGGCTTAGCTTCAAATCCATGCGAAACAAATGGATAAGCTACAAATGCTTGTGATATAAATTATTAAGCTACAACTGCATGCGAGACAAACGAGTTAGCTTCAAATCCATTCTTAACACATGATTTAGCTTCAAATTAATGCGATGTAGAAGGTTTAGCTTCAAATCCATGCGATACACAAGATTTTGCTTTAAATCATGCGATGTAGTAGGTTCTGCTTCAAATCCATGCGACACATATGATTTAGCTTCAAATACTTGCGATATAAGTGATATAGCGTCAAAAGCAGGAGGAACAAACGAGGTAGCTTCAGTTCTATGCGAAACAAACGATTTAGCTTCAAATCAATGCGAAGTAGAAGGCTTAGCTTCAAATCCATGCGAAACAAATGATTTAGCTACAAATACTTGTGATATACATTATTTAGCTACAACTGCATGCGAAACAAACGAGTTAGCTTCAAAATCCACGCGACACACATGATTTAGCTTCAAATACTTGCGATATAAGTGATGTAGATTCAACTGGAGGCGAAACGAACGAGTTAGCTTCAAATCCATGCGAAACACATGATTTAGCTTCAAATCAATGCAATGTAGAAGGTTTAGCTTCAAATCCATGCGATACACAAGATTTAGCTTCAAATCAATTCGATGTAGAAGGTTCAGCTTCAAATCCATGCGACACATATGATTTAGCTTCAAATACTTGCGATATAAGTGATATAGCTTCAAAAGCAGGAGGAACAAACGACGTAGCTTCAGTTCTATGCTAAACAAATGATTTAGCTTCAAATCAATGCGAAGTAGAAGGCTTAGCTTCAAATCCATGCGAAACAAATGATTTAGCTACAAATACTTGTGATATACATTATTTAGCTACAACTGCATGCGAAACAAACGAGTTAGCTTCAAATACATGCGAAACACATGATTTAGTTGCAAATCAATGCGATGTGGAGGGTTTAGCTTCAAATCCATGCGAAACAAATGATTTAGCTTCAAATCAATGCGGTGTAGAAGTCTTAGCTTCAAATCCATGCGAAACAAATGATTTAGCTACAAATACTTCTGATATACATTATTTAGCTACAACTGCATGCGAAACAAACGAGTTAGCTTCAAATCCATGCGAAACACATGATTTAGCTTAAAATCAATGCGATGTAGAAGGTTTTGCTTCAAAACCATGCGAAACAAATGATTGAGCTTCAAACACTTGGGATATGGGTGGTATAGCTCCAACTGCATGCGAAACAAACGAGTTACCTTCAAATCCACGCGAAACACATGAGTTAGCTTCAAATCAATGCGATGTAGAAGGTTTAGCTTCAAATCCATGCGACACATATGATTTAGCTTCAAATACTTACGATATAAGTGATATAGATTCAAAAGCAGGAGGAACAAACAAGGTAGCTTCAGTTCTATGCGAAACAAATGATTTAGCTTCAAATCAATGCGAAGTAGAAAGCTTAGCTTCAAATCCATGCGAAACAAATGATTTAGCTACAAATACTTGTGATATACATTATTTAGCTACAACTGCATGCGAAACAAACGAGTTAGCTTCAAATACATGCGAAACACATGATTTAGTTGCAAATCAATGCGATGTGGAGGGTTTAGCTTCAAATCCATGCGATACACAAGATTTTGCTTTAAATCATGCGATGTAGTAGGTTCAGCTTCAAATCCATGCGACACCTTTGATTTAGCTTCAAATACTTGCGATATAAGTGATATAGCTTCAAAAGCAGGAGGAACAAACGAGGTAGCTTCAATTCCACGCGAAACAAATGATTTAGCTTCAAATCAATGCGAAGTAGAAGGCTTAGCTTCAAATCCATGCGAAACAAATGGATAAGCTACAAATGCTTGTGATATAAATTATTAAGCTACAACTGCATGCGAGACAAACGAGTTAGCTTCAAATCCATTCTTAACACATGATTTAGCTTCAAATTAATGCGATGTAGAAGGTTTAGCTTCAAATCCATGCGAAACAAATGGTTTAGCTTCAAATACTTGTGATATACGTTATTGAGATTTAACTGTATGCGAAACAAACGAGTTACCTTCAAATCCACGCGAAACACATGATTTAGCTGCAAATCAATGCGATGTAGAAGGTTTAGCTCCAAATCCATGCGAAACAAATGATTTAGCTTCAAACACTTGGGGTATAAGTGATATAGCTTCAAATGCAGACTAATCAAACGAGTTGGCTTCAAAATCCAAGCGATACACATGATTTAGCTTCAAATACTTGCGATATAAGTGATATAGCTTCAAAAGCAGGTGGAACAAACGAGGTAGCTTCAGTTCTATGCGAAACAAATGATTTAGCTTCAAGTGAATGCGAAGTAGAAGGCTTAGCTTCAAATCCATGCGAAACAAATGATTTAGCTACAAATACTTGTGATATACATTATTTAGCTACAACTGCATGCGAAACAAACGAGTTAGCTTAAAATCCATGCGAAACACATGATTTAGCTTAAAATCAATGCGATGTAGACGGTTTAGCTTCAAATCCATGCGAAACAAATCATTTAGCTACAAATACTTGTGATATACATTATTTAGCTACAACTGCATGCGAAACAAACGAGTTAGCATCAAAATCCACGCGATACACATGATTTAGCTTCAAATACTTGCGATATAAGTGATGTAGATTCAACTGGAGGCGAAACGAACGAGTTAGCATCAAATCCATGCGAAACACATGATTTAGCTTCAAATCAATGCAATGTAGAAGGTTTAGCTTCAAACCCATGCGATACACAAGATTTAGCTTCAAATCAATTCGATGTAGAAGGTTCAGCTTCAAATCCATGCGACACATATGATTTAGCTTCAAATACTTGCGATATAAGTGATATAGCTTCAAAAGCAGGAGGAACAAACGAGGTAGCTTCAGTTCTATGCTAAACAAATGATTTAGCTTCAAATCAATGCGAAGTAGAAGGCTTAGCTTCAAATCCATGCGAAACAAATGATTTAGCTACAAATACTTGTGATATACATTATTTAGCTACAACTGCATGCGAAACAAACGAGTTAGCTTCAAATACATGCGAAAGACATGATTCAGCATCAAATCAGTGTGAAGTAGAAGGCTTAGCATCAAATCCCATGCGAATCAAATGGTTTAGATTCAAATACTTGTGATATACATGATTTAGCTTAAACTGCATGCGACACAATCGAGTTAGCTTCAAATCCATGCGAAACACATGATTCAGATGCAAATCAATGCGATGTATAAGGTTTAGCTTCAAATCCATGCCAAACACATGATTTAGCTTCAAATCCATGGGATGTAGAAGGTTTAGCTTCAAATCCATGAGAAACAAATGATTTAACTTCAGATACTTGCGATATAAATGATATAGATTCAACTGCATGCGAAAGAAACGATTCAGCTTCAAATCCAAGGGAAACACATGATTTAACTTCAAATCAATGCGAAGTAAAAGGCTTAGCTTCAAATCCATGCGAAACGAATGATTTAGCATCAAATGCTTGCGAATATAAGTGATATAGCATCAAATGCAGGCGAAACAAACGAGTTAGATTCAGATCCTTGCGAAACACATGATTTAGTTGCAAATCAATGCGATGTAGAGGGTTTAGCTTCAAATCCATGCGATACACAAGATTTAGCTTCAAATCAATGCGATGTAGAAAGTTCAGCTTGAAATCCATGCGACGCACATGATTTAGCTTCAAATAGTTGCGATATAAGTGATATAGATTCAAATACAGGCGAAACGAACGAGTTAGCTTCAAATCCATGCGAAACACATGATTCATTTGCAAATCAATGCGATGTAGAAGGTTCAGCTTGAAATCCATGCGACACATATGATTTAGCTTCAAATACTTGCGATATAAGTGATATAGCTTCAAAAGCAGGAGGAACAAACGAGGTAGCTTCAGTTCTATGCGAAACAAATGATTTAGCTTCAAGTGAATGCGAAGTAGCAGGCTTAGCTTCAAATCCATGCGAAACAAATGATTTAGCTACAAATACTTGTGATATACATTATTTAGCTACAACTGCATGCGAAACAAACGAGTTAGCTTCAAATCCATGCGAAACACATGATTTAGCTTAAAATCAATGCGATGTAGACGGTTTAGCTTCAAATCCATGAGAAACAAATGATTGAGCTTCACACACTTGGGATATAGGTGTTATAGCTTCAACTGCATGCGAAACAATCGAGTTACCTTCAAATCCAAGCGAAACACATGATTTAGCTTCAAATACTTGCGATATAAGTGATATAGATTCAAATACAGGCGAAACGAACGAGTTAGATTCAAAGCCATGTGAAACACATGATTCATTTGCAAATCAATGCGATGTAGAAGGTTCAGCTTCAAATCCATGCAAAACACGTGATTTAGCTTCCAATTAATGCGAAGGAGAAGGCTTAGCTTCAAGTCCATGCGAAACAAATGGTTTAGCTTCAAATACTTGTGATATACGTTATTTAGATTTAACTGTATGCGCAACGAACGAGTTAGCTTCAAATCCAAGCGAAACACATGATTTAGCTGAAAATCAATGCAATGTAGAAGATTTAGCTCCAAATCCATGCGAAGCAAATGATTTAGCTTCAAACACTTGGCGTATAAGTGATATAGCTTCAAATGCATACTAATCAAACGAGTTAGCTTCAAAATCCACGCGAAACACATGATTTAGCTTAAAATCAATGCGATGTAGACGGTTTAGCTTCAAATCCATGAGAAACAAATGATTGAGCTTCACACACTTGGGATATAGGTGTTATAGCTTCAACTGCATGCGAAACAATCGAGTTACCTTCAGATCCACGCGAAACACATGAATTGGTTCAAATAAATGCGATGTAGAAGGTTTAGCTTCAAATCCAAGCGAAACACATGATTTAGCTTCAAATACTTGCGATATAAGTGATATAGATTCAAATACAGGCGAAACGAACGAGTTAGATTCAAAGCCATGTGAAACACATGATTCATTTGCAAATCAATGCGATGTAGAAGGTTCAGCTTCAAATCCATGCAAAACACGTGATTTAGCTTCCAATTAATGCGAAGGAGAAGGCTTAGCTTCAAATCCATGCGAAACAAATGGTTTAGCTTCAAATACTTGTGATATACGTTATTTAGATTTAACTGTATGCGCAACGAACGAGTTAGCTTCAAATCCAAGCAAAACACATGATTTAGCTGAAAATCAATGCGATGTAGAAGATTTAGCTCCAAATCCATGCGAAGCAAATGATTTAGCTTCAAACACTTGGCGTATAAGTGATATAGCTTCAAATGCATACTAATCAAACGAGTTAGCTTCAAAATCCACGCGATACACATGATTTAGCTTCAAATACTTGCGATATAAGTGATGTAGATTCAACTGCAGGCCAAACGAACGAGTTAGCTTCAAATCCATGCGAAACACATGATTTAGCTGCAAATCAATGCGGTGTAGAAGGTTTAGCTTCAAATCCATGCGATACACAAGATTTAGCTTCAAATCAATTCGATGTAGAAGGTTCAGCTTCAAATCCATGCGACACATATGATTTAGCTTCAAATACTTGCGATATAAGTGATATAGCTTCAAAAGCAGGAGGAACAAACGAGGTAGCTTCAGTTCTATGCGAAACAAATGATTTAGCTTCAAATTAATGCGAAGTAGCAGGCTTAGCTTCAAATCCATGCGAAACAAATGATTTAGCTACAAATACTCGTGATATACACTATTTAGCTACAACTGCATGCGAAACAAACGAGTTAGCTTCAAATCCATGCGAAACACATGATTTAGCTTAAAATCAATGCGATGTAGAAGGTTTAGCTTCAAATCCATGCGAAACAAATGATTGAGCTTCAAACACTTGGGATATAGGTGGTATAGCTCCAACTGCATGCGAAACAAACGAGTTACCTTCAAATCCACGCGAAACACATGAGTTAGCGTCAAATCAATGCGATGTAAAAGGTTTAGCTTCAAATCCATGCGAAACAAATGATTGAGCTTCAAACACCTGGGATAAAGGTGATATAGCTTCAACTGCATGCGAAACAAACGAGTTACCTTCAAATCCACGCGAAACACATGAATTGGTTCAAATGAATGCGATGTAGAAGGTTTAGCTGCAAATCCAAGAGAAACACGTGATTTAGCTTCCAATTAATGCGAAGTAGAAGGCTTAGCTTCAAATCCATGCGAAACAAATGGTTTAGCTTCAATTACTTGTGATATACGTTATTGAGATTTAACTGTATCCGCAACGAACGAGTTAGCTTCAAATCCATGCGAAACACATGATTTAGCTGCAAATCAATGCGATGTAGAAGGTTTAGCTTCAGTTCTATGCGAAACAAATGAGTTAGCTTCAAATCAATGCGATGGAGAAGGTATAGCTTCAATTCCATGCGAAACAAATGATTGTGCTTCACACACTTGGGATATAGGTGTTATAGCTTCAACTGCATGCGAAACAAAGGAGATAGTTTCAAATCCATGCGAAACACTTGATTTAGCTGCAAATCAATGCGATGTAGAAGGCTTAGCTTCAAATCCATGCGAAACAAATCATTTAGCTACAAATACTTGTGATATACATTATTTAGCTACAACTGCATGCGAAACAAACGAGTTAGCTTCAAAATCCACGCGATACACATGATTTAGCTTCAAATACTTGCGATATAAGTGATGTAGATTCAACTGGAGGCGAAACGAACGAGTTAGCATCAAATCCATGCGAAACACATGATTTAGCTTCAAATCAATGCAATGTAGAAGGTTTAGCTTCAAACCCATGCGATACACAAGATTTAGCTTCAAATCAATTCGATGTAGAAGGTTCAGCTTCAAATCCATGCGACACATATGATTTAGCTTCAAATACTTGCGATATAAGTGATATAGCTTCAAAAGCAGGAGGAACAAACGAGGTAGCTTCAGTTCTATGCTAAACAAATGATTTAGCTTCAAATCAATGCGAAGTAGAAGGCTTAGCTTCAAATCCATGCGAAACAAATGATTTAGCTACAAATACTTGTGATATACATTATTTAGCTACAACTGCATGCGAAACAAACGAGTTAGCTTCAAATACATGCGAAACACATGATTTAGGTTTAAATCAATGCGATGTAGAAGGTTTAGCTCCAAATCCATGCGAAACAAATGATTTAGCTTCAAACACTTGGGGTATAAGTGATATAGCTTCAAATCCATGCGATGTAGAAGGTTTAGCTTCAAATCGATGCGAAACAAATGATTTAGCTTCAAATCAATGCGAAGTAGAAGGCTTAGCTTCAAATCCATGCAAACAAATGGTTTAGCTACAAATACTTGTGATATACATTATTTAGCTACAACTGCATGCGAAACAAACGAGTTAGCTTCAAATCCATGCGAAAGACATGATTCAGCATCAAATCAGTGTGAAGTAGAAGGCTTAGCATCAAATCCCATGCGAATCAAATGGTTTAGATTCAAATACTTGTGATATACATGATTTAGCTTAAACTGCATGCGACACAATCGAGTTAGCTTCAAATCCATGCGAAACACATGATTCAGATGCAAATCAATGCGATGTATAAGGTTTAGCTTCAAATCCATGCCAAACACATGATTTAGCTTCAAATCCATGGGATGTAGAAGGTTTAGCTTCAAATCCATGAGAAACAAATGATTTAACTTCAGATACTTGCGATATAAATGATATAGATTCAACTGCATGCGAAAAAAACGATTCAGCTTCAAATCCAAGGGAAACACATGATTTAACTTCAAATCAATGCGAAGTAAAAGGCTTAGCTTCAAATCCATGCGAAGCGAATGATTTAGCATCAAATGCTTGCGAATATAAGTGATATAGCATCAAATGCAGGCGAAACAAACGAGTTAGATTCAGATCCTTGCGAAACACATAATTTAGTTGCAAATCAATGCGATGTAGAGGGTTTAGCTTCAAATCCATGCGATACACAAGATTTAGCTTCAAATCAATGCGATGTAGAAAGATCAGCTTCAAATCCATGCGACGCACATGATTTAGCTTCAAATACTTGCGATATAAGTGATATAGCTTCAAAATCTGGAGGAACAAACGAGGTAGCTTCAATTCCATGCGAAACAAATGATTTAGCTTCAAATCAATGCGTAGTAGAGGGCTTAGCTTCAAATCCATGCGAAACAAATGCTTTAGCTACAAATACTTGTGATATACATTATTTAGCTACAACTGCATGCGAAACAAACGAGTTAGCTTCAAATACATGGGATACAGATGATTTAGCTTCAAATCAATGCGATGTAGAGGGTTTAGCTTCAAATCCATGCGAAACAAATGATTTAGCTTCAAATCAATGCGGAGTAGAAGTCTTAGCTTCAAATCCATGTGAAACAAATGGTTTAGCTACAAATACTTGTGATATACATTATTTAGCTACAACTGCATGCGAAACAAACGAGTTAGCTTCAGATCGATGCGAAACACATGATTTAGCTTAAAATCAATGCGATGTAGACGGTTTAGCTTCAAATCCATGCGAAACAAATGATTTTGCTTCACACACTTGGGATATAGGTGTTATAGCTTCAACTGCATGCGAAACAAACGAGTTACCTTCAAATCCACGCGAAACACATGAGTTAGCTTCAAATCAATGCGATGTAGAAGGTTTAGCTTCAAATCCATACGAAACAAATGATTGAGGTTCAAACACTTGGCATAAATGTGATATAGCTTCAACTGCATGCGAAACAATCGAGTTACCTTCAAATCCACGCGAAACACATGAATTGGTTCAAATAAATGCGATGTAGAAGGTTTAGCTTCAAATCCAAGCGAAAAACATGATTTAGCTTCAAATACTTGCGATATAAGTGATATAGATTCAAATACAGGCGAAACGAACGAGTTAGCTTCAAAGCCATGCGAAACACATGATTCATTTCCAAATCAATGCGATGTAGAAGTTTCAGCTTCAAATCCATGCAAAACACGTGATTTAGCTTCCAATTAATGCGAAGGAGAAGGCTTAGCTTCAAATCCATGCGAAACAAATGGTTTAGCTTCAAATACTTGTGATATACGTTATTTAGATTTAACTGTATGCGCAACGAACGAGTTAGCTTCAAATCCAAGCGAAACACATGATTTAGCTGCAAATCAATGCGATGTAGAAGGTTTAGCTCCAAATCCATGCGAAACAAATGATTTAGCTTCAAACACTTGGCGTATAAGTGATATAGCTTCAAATGCAGACTAATCAAACGAGTTAGCTTCAAAATCCACGCGATACACATGATTTAGCTTCAAATACTTGCGATATAAGTGTTGTAGATTCAACTGCAGGCCAAGCAAACGAGTTAGCTTCAAATCCATGCGAAACACATGATTTAGCTTCAAATCAATGCGATGTAGAAGGTTTAGCTTCAAATCCATGCGATACACAAGATTTAGCTTCAAATCAATTCGATGAAGAAGGTTCAGCTTCAAATCCTTGCGACACATATGATTTAGCTTCAAATACTTGCGATATAAGTGATATAGCTTCAAAAGCAGGAGGAACAAACGAGGTAGCTTCCGTTCTATGCGAAACAAATGATTTAGCTTCAAATCTATGCGAAGTAGCAGGCTTAGCTTCAAATCCATGCGAAACAAATGATTTAGCTACAAATACTCGTGATATACACTATTTAGCTACAACTGCATGCGAAACGAACGAGTTAGCTTCAAATCCATGCGAAACACATGATTTAGCTTAAAATCAATGCGATGTAGACGGTTTATCTTCAAATCCATGCGAAACAAATGATTGAGCTTCACACACTTGGGATATAGGTGTTATAGCTTCAACTGCATGCGAAACAAACGAGTTACCTTCAAATCCACGCGAAACACATGATTTAGCTGCAAATCAATGCGATGTAGAAGGTTTAGCTCCAAATCCATGCGAAACAAACGAGTTAGCTTCAAATCCATGCGAAACACATGATTTAGCTTCAAATCAATGCGATGTAGAAGGTTTAGCTTCAAATCCATGCGATACACAAGATTTAGCTTCAAATCAATTCGATGAAGAAGGTTCAGCTTCAAATCCATGCGACACATATGATTTAGCTTCAAATACTTGCGATATAAGTGATATAGCTTCAAAAGCAGGAGGAACAAACGAGGTAGCTTCAGTTCTATGCGAAACAAATGATTTAGCTTCAAATCTATGCGAAGTAGCAGGCTTAGCTTCAAATCCATGCGAAACAAATGATTTAGCTACAAATACTCGTGATATACACTATTTAGCTACAACTGCATGCGAAACGAACGAGTTAGCTTCAAATCCATGCGAAACACATGATTTAGCTTAAAATCAATGCGATGTAGACGGTTTATCTTCAAATCCATGCGAAACAAATGATTGAGCTTCACACACTTGGGATATAGGTGTTATAGCTTCAACTGCATGCGAAACAAACGAGTTACCTTCAAATCCACGCGAAACACATGATTTAGCTGCAAATCAATGCGATGTAGAAGGTTTAGCTCCAAATCCATGCGAAACAAACGAGTTAGCTTCAAATCCATGCGAAACACATGATTTAACTTAAAATCAATGCGATGTAGAAGGTTTAGCTTCAAATCCATGCGAAACAAATGATTGAGCTTCAAACACTTGGGATATAGGTGGTATAGCTCCAACTGCATGCGAAACAAACGAGTTACCTTCAAATCCACGCGAAACACATGAGTTAGCGTCAAATCAATGCAAAACAAGTGATTTAGCTTCCAATTAATGCGAAGGAGAAGGCTTAGCTTCAAATCTATGCGAAACAAATGGTTTAGCTTCAAATACTTGTGATATACGTTATTTAGATTTAACTGTATGCGCAACGAACGAGTTAGCTTCAAATCCAAGCGAAACACATGATTTAGCTGCAAATCAATGCGATGTAGAAGGTTTAGCTCCAAATCCATGCGAAACAAATGATTTAGCTTCAAACACTTGGCGTATAAGTGATATAGCTTCAAATGCAGACTAATCAAACGAGTTAGCTTCAAAATCCTCGGGATACACATGATTTAGCTTCAAATACTTGCGATATAAGTGTTGTAGATTCAACTGCAGGCCAAACAAACGAGTTAGCTTCAAATCCATGCGAAACACATGATTTAGCTTCAAATCAATGCGATGTAGAAGGTATAGCTTCAATTCCATGCGAAACAAATGATTGTGCTTCACACACTTGGGATATAGGTGTTACAGCTTCAACTGCTTGCGAAACAAACGAGATAGCTTCAAATACATGCGAAACACTTGATTTAGCTGCAAATCAATGCGATGTAGAAGGCTTAGCTTCAAATCCATGCGAAACAAATCATTTAGCTACAAATACTTGTGATATATATTATTTAGCTACAACTGCATGCGAAACAAACGAGTTAGCTTCAAAATCCACGCGATACACATGATTTAGCTTCAAATACTTGCGATATAAGAGATGTAGATTCAACTGGAGGCGAAACGAACGAGTAAGCTTCAAATCCATGCGAAACACATGATTTAGCTTCAAATCAATGCAATGTACAAGGTTTAGCTTCAAACCCATGCGATACACAAGATTTAGCTTCAAATCAATTCGATGTAGAAGGTTCTGCTTCAAATCCATGCGACACATATGATTTAGCTTCAAATACTTGCGATATAAGTGATATAGCTTCAAAAGCAGGAGGAACAAACGAGGTAGCTTCAGTTCTATGCTAAACAAATGATTTAGCTTCAAATCAATGCGAAGTAGAAGGCGTAGCTTCAAATCCATGCGAAACAAATGATTTAGCTACAAATACTTGTGATATACATTATATAGCTACAACTGCATGCCAAACAAACGAGTTAGCTTCAAATACATGCGAAACACATGATTTAGGTTTAAATCAATGCGATGTAGAAGGTTTAGCTCCAAATCCATGCGAAACAAATGATTTAGCTTCAAACACTTGGGTATAAGTGATATAGCTTCAAATCCATGCGATGTAGAAGGTTTAGCTTCAAATCGATGCGAAACAAATGATTTAGCTTCAAATCAATGCGAAGTAGAAGGCTTAGCTTCAAATCCATGCAAACAAATGGTTTAGCTACAAATACTTGTGATATACATTATTTAGCTACAACTGCATGCGAAACAAACGAGTTAGCTTCAAATCCATGCGAAAGACATGATTCAGCATCAAATCAGTGTGAAGTAGAAGGCTTAGCTTCAAATCCATGCAAACAAATGGTTTAGCTACAAATACTTGTGATATACATTATTTAGCTACAACTGCATGCGAAACAAACGAGTTAGCTTCAAATCCATGCGAAAGACATGATTCAGCATCGAATCAGTGTGAAGTAGAAGGCTTAGCATCAAATCCCATGCGAATCAAATGGTTTAGATTCAAATACTTGTGATATACATGATTTAGCTTAAACTGCATGCGACACAATCGAGTTAGCTTCAAATCCATGCGAAACACATGATTCAGATGCAAATCAATGCGATGTATAAGGTTTAGCTTCAAATCCATGCCAAACACATGATTTCGCTTCAAATCCATGGGATGTAGAAGGTTTAGCTTCAAATCCATGAGAAACAAATGATTTAACTTCAGATACTTGCGATATAAATGATATAGATTCAACTGCATGCGAAAAAAACGATTCAGCTTCAAATCCAAGGGAAACACATGATTTAACTTCAAATCAATGCGAAGTAAAAGGCTTAGCTTCAAATCCATGCGAAACGAATGATTTAGCATCAAATGCTTGCGAATATAAGTGATATAGCATCAAATGCAGGCGAAACAAACGAGTTAGATTCAGATCCATGCGAAACACGTGATTTAGTTGCAAATCAATGCGATGTAGAGGGTTTAGCTTCAAATCCATGCGATACACAAGATTTAGCTTCCAATCAATGCGATGTAGAAAGTTCAGATTCAAATCCATGCGACGCACATGATTTAGCTTCAAATACTTGCGATATAAGTGATATAGCTTCAAAATCTGGAGGAACAAACGAGGTAGCTTCAATTCCATGCGAAACAAATGATTTAGCTTCAAATCAATGCGAAGTAGAGGGCTTAGCTTCAAATCCATGCGAAACAAATGGTTTAGCTACAAATAGTTGTGATATACATTATTTAGCTACAACTGCATGCGAAACAAACGAGTTATCTTCAAATACATGGGATACACATGAATTAGCTTCAAATCAATGCGATGTAGAAGGTTTAGCTTCAAATCCATGCGAAACAAATGATTTAGCTTCAAATCAATGCGATGTAGAAGGTTTAGGTTCAAATCCATGCGAAACAAATGATTTAGCTTCAAATACTTACGATATAAGTGATATAGCTTCAAAAGCAGGAGGAACAAACGAGGTAGCTTCAGTTCTATGCGAAACAAATGATTTAGCTTCAAATCAATGCGAAGTAGAAGGCTTAGCTTCAAATCCATGCGAAACAAATGATTTAGCTACAAATACTTGTGATATACATTATTTAGCTACAACTGCATGCGAAACAAACGAGTTAGCTTCAGATCCATGCGAAACACATGATTTAGTTGCAAATCAATGCGATGTATAAGGTTTAGCTTCAAATCCATGCCAAACACATGATTTCGCTTCAAATCCATGGGATGTAGAAGGTTTAGCTTCAAATCCATGAGAAACAAATGATTTAACTTCAGATACTTGCGATATAAATGATATAGATTCAACTGCATGCGAAAAAAACGATTCAGCTTCAAATCCAAGGGAAACACATGATTTAACTTCAAATCAATGCGAAGTAAAAGGCTTAGCTTCAAATCCATGCGAAACGAATGATTTAGCATCAAATGCTTGCGAATATAAGTGATATAGCATCAAATGCAGGCGAAACAAACGAGTTAGATTCAGATCCATGCGAAACACGTGATTTAGTTGCAAATCAATGCGATGTAGAGGGTTTAGCTTCAAATCCATGCGATACACAAGATTTAGCTTCCAATCAATGCGATGTAGAAAGTTCAGATTCAAATCCATGCGACGCACATGATTTAGCTTCAAATACTTGCGATATAAGTGATATAGCTTCAAAATCTGGAGGAACAAACGAGGTAGCTTCAATTCCATGCGAAACAAATGATTTAGCTTCAAATCAATGCGAAGTAGAGGGCTTAGCTTCAAATCCATGCGAAACAAATGGTTTAGCTACAAATAGTTGTGATATACATTATTTAGCTCCAACTGCATGCGAAACAAACGAGTTACCTTCAAATCCACGCGAAATACATGAGTTAGCTACAAGTCCATGCGACACATATGATTTAGCTTCAAATACTTGCGATATAAGTGATATAGATTCAAATACAGGCGAAACGAACTAGTTAGCTTCAAATCCATGCGAAACACATGATTCATTTGCAAATCAATGCGATGTAGAAGGTTCAGCTTCAAATCCATGCAAAACACGTGATTTATCTTCCAATTAATGCGAAGTAGAAGGCTTAGCTTCAAATCCATGCGAAACAAATGGTTTAGCTTCAAATACTTGTGATATACGTTATTGAGATTTAACTGTATGCGCAACGAACGAGTTAGCTTCAAATCCATGCGAAACACATGATTTAGCTGCAAATCAATGCGATGTTGAAGGTTTAGCTCCAAATCCATGCGAAACACATGATTTAGCTGCAAATCAATGCGATGTAGAAGGTTTAGCTCCAAATCCATGCGAAACAAATGATTTAGCTTCAAACACTTGGGGTATATGTGATATAGCTTCAAATGCAGACTAATCAAACGAGTTAGCTTCAAAATCCACGCGAGACACATGATTTAGCTTCAAATACTTGCGATATAAGTGAAGTAGATTCAACTGCAGGCGCAACGAACGAGTTAGCTTCAAATCCATGCGAAACACATGATTTAGCTGCAAATCAATGCGATGTAGAAGGTTTAGCTTCAAATCCATGCGATACACAAGATTTAGCTTCAAATCAATTCGATGTAGAGGGTTCAGCTTCAAATCCATGCAACACATATGATTTAGCTTCAAATAGTTGCGATATAAGTGATATAGCTTCAAAAGGAGGAGGAACAAACGAGGTAGCTTCAGTTCTATGCGAAACAAATGATTTAGCTTCAAATCAATGCGAAGTAGCAGGCTTAGCTTCAAATCCATGCGAAACAAATGATTTAGCTTCAAATACTTGTGATATACGTTATTGAGATTTAACTGTATGCGCAACGAACGAGTTAGCTTCAAATCCATGCGAAACACATGGTTTAGCCTCAAATCAATGCGATGTAGAAGGTTTAGCTTCAGTTCTATGCGAAACAAATGAGTTAGCTTGAAATCAATGCGATGTAGAAGGTTTAGCTTCAAATCCATGTGAAACAAAGATTGAGCTTCAAACACTTGGGATAAAGGTGATATAGCTTCAACTGCATGCGAAAGAAACGAGTTACTTTCAAATCCACGCGAAACACATGAATTGGTTCAAATGAATGCGATGTAGAAGGTTTAGCTTCAAATCCAAGCGAAACACATGATTTAGCTTCAAATAGTTGCGATATAAGTGATATAGATTCAAATTCAGGCGAAACGAACGAGTTAGCTTCAAATCCATGCGAAACACATGATTCATTTGCAAATCAATGCGATGTAGAAGGTTCAGCTTCAAATCCATGCGAAACAAATGGTTTAGCTACAAATACTTGTGATATACATTATTTAGCTACAACTGCATGCGAAACAAACGAGTTAGCTTCAAATACATGGGATACACATGATTTAGCTTCAAATCAATGCGATGTAGAAGGTTTAGCTTCAAATCCATGCGAAACAAATGATTTAGCTTCAAATCAATGCGGAGTAGAAGTCTTAGCTTCAAATCCATGCGGAACAAATGATTTAGCTACAAATACTTGTGATATACATTATTTAGCTACAACTGCCTGCGAAACAAACGAGTTAGCTTCAAATCCATGCGAAAGACATGACTCAGCATCAAATCAGTGTGAAGTAGAAGGCTTAGCTTCAAATCCCATCCGAATCAAATGGTTTAGATTCAAATACTTGTGATATACATGATTTAGCTTAAACTGCATGCGACACAATCGAGTTAGCTTCAAATCCATGCGAAAGACATGATTCAGATGCAAATCAATGCGATGTATAAGGTTTAGCTTCAAATCCATGCCAAACACATGATTTAGCTTCAAATCCATGAGAAACGAATGATTTAGCATCAAATGCTTGCGAATATAAGTGATATAGCTTCAAATGCAGGCGAAACAAACGAGTTAGCTTCAGATCCATGCGAAACACATGATTTAGTTGCAAATCAATGCGATGTAGAGGGTTTAGCTTCAAATCCATGCAATACACAAGATTTAGCTTCAAATCAATGCGATGTAGAAAGTTCAGCTTCAAATCCATGCGACGTACATGATTTAGCTTCAAATACTTGCGATATAAGTGATATAGCTTCAAAATCTGGAGGAACAAACGAGGTAGCTTCAATTCCATGCGAAACAAATGATTTAGCTTCAAATCAATGCGAAGTAGAGGGCTTAGATTCAAATCCATGGGAAACAAATGGTTTAGCTACAAATACTTGTGATATACATTATTTAGCTACAACTGCATGCGAAACAAACGAGTTAGCTTCAAATCCATGCGAAACACATGATTTAGTTGCAAATCAATGCGATGTAGAGAGTTTAGCTTGAAATCCATGCGATACACAAGATTTAGCTTCAAATCAATGCGATGTAGAAAGTTCAGCTTCAAATCCATGCGACGTACATGATTTAGCTTCAAATACTTGCGATATAAGTGATATAGCTTCAAAATCTGGAGGAACAAACGAGGTAGCTTCAATTCCATGCGAAACAAATGATTTAGCTTCAAATCAATGCGAAGTAGAGGGCTTAGCTTCAAATCCATGCGAAACAAATGGTTTAGCTACAAATACTTGTGATATACATTATTTAGCTACAACTGCATGCGAAACAAACGAGTTAGCTTCAAATCCATGCGAAACACATGATTTAGCTTCAAATCAATGCGATGTAGAAGGTTTAGCTTCAAATCCATGCGAAACAAATGGTTTAGCTACAAATACTTGTGATATACATTATTTAGCTACTACTGCATGCGAAACAAACGAGTTAGCTTCAAATCCATGCGAAACACATGATTTAGATTCAAATCAATGCGATGTAGAAGGTTTAGCTTCAAATCCATGCGATTTACAAGATTTAGCTTCAAATCAATGCGATGTAGAAGGTTCAGCTTCAAATTCATGCGACACGTATGATTTAGCTGCAAATACTTGCGATATAAGTGATATAGCTTCAAAAGCAGGAGGAACAAACGAGGTAGCTTCAATTCCACGCGAAACAAATGATTTAGCTGCAAATCAATGCGAAGTAGAAGGCTTAGCTTCAAATCCATGCGAAACAAATGATTTAGCTACAAATACTTGTGATATACATTATTTAGCTACAACTGCATGCGAATCAAACGAGTTAGCTTCAAATACATGCGAAACACATGATTTAGGTTTAAATCAATGCGATGTAGAAGGTTTAGCTTCAAATCCATGCAAAACACGTGATTTAGCTTCCTATTAATGCGAAGTAGAAGGCTTAGCTTCAAATCTAAGCGAAACAAATGGTATAGCTTAAAATACTTGTGATATACGTTATTTACATTTAACTGCATGCGCAACGAACGAGTTAGCTTCAAATCCATGCGAAACACATGATTTAGCTGCAAACCAATGCGATGTAGTAGGTTTAGCATCATATCCATGCGATGTAGAAGGTTTAGCTTCAAATCGATGCGAAACAAATGATTTAGCTTCAAATCAATGCGAAGTAGAAGGCTTAGCTTCAAATCCATGCAAACAAATGGTTTAGCTACAAATACTTGTGATATACATTATTTAGCTACAACTGCATGCGAAACAAACAAGTTAGCTTCAAATCCATGCGAAAGACATGACTCAGCATCAAATCAGTGTGAAGTAGAAGGCTTAGCTTCAAATCCCATCCGAATCAAATGGTTTAGATTCAAATACTTGTGATATACATGATTTAGCTTAAACTGCATGCGACACAATCGAGTTAGCTTCAAATCCATGCGAAAGACATGATTCAGATGCAAATCAATGCGATGTATAAGGTTTAGCTTCAAATCCATGCCAAACACATGATTTAGCTTCAAATCCATGAGAAACGAATGATTTAGCATCAAATGCTTGCGAATATAAGTGATATAGCTTCAAACGCAGGCGAAACAAACGAGTTAGCTTCAGATCCATGCGAAACACATGATTTAGTTGCAAATCAATGCGATGTAGAGGGTTTAGCTTCAAATCCATGCAATACACAAGATTTAGCTTCAAATCAATGCGATGTAGAAAGTTCAGCTTCAAATCCATGCGACGTACATGATTTAGCTTCAAATACTTGCGATATAAGTGATATAGCTTCAAAATCTGGAGGAACAAACGAGGTAGCTTCAATTCCATGCGAAACAAATGATTTAGCTTCAAATCAATGCGAAGTAGAGGGCTTAGATTCAAATCCATGGGAAACAAATGGTTTAGCTACAAATACTTGTGATATACATTATTTAGCTACAACTGCATGCGAAACAAACGAGTTAGCTTCAAATCCATGCGAAACACATGATTTAGTTGCAAATCAATGCGATGTAGAGAGTTTAGCTTGAAATCCATGCGATACACAAGATTTAGCTTCAAATCAATGCGATGTAGAAAGTTCAGCTTCAAATCCATGCGACGTACATGATTTAGCTTCAAATACTTGCGATATAAGTGATATAGCTTCAAAATCTGGAGGAACAAACGAGGTAGCTTCAATTCCATGCGAAACAAATGATTTAGCTTCAAATCAATGCGAAGTAGAGGGCTTAGCTTCAAATCCATGCGAAACAAATGGTTTAGCTACAAATACTTGTGATATACATTATTTAGCTACAACTGCATGCGAAACAAACGAGTTAGCTTCAAATCCATGCGAAACACATGATTTAGCTTCAAATCAATGCGATGTAGAAGGTTTAGCTTCAAATCCATGCGAAACAAATGGTTTAGCTACAAATACTTGTGATATACATTATTTAGCTACTACTGCATGCGAAACAAACGAGTTAGCTTCAAATCCATGCGAAACACATGATTTAGATTCAAATCAATGCGATGTAGAAGGTTTAGCTTCAAATCCATGCGATTTACAAGATTTAGCTTCAAATCAATGCGATGTAGAAGGTTCAGCTTCAAATTCATGCGACACGTATGATTTAGCTGCAAATACTTGCGATATAAGTGATATAGCTTCAAAAGCAGGAGGAACAAACGAGGTAGCTTCAATTCCACGCGAAACAAATGATTTAGCTGCAAATCAATGCGAAGTAGAAGGCTTAGCTTCAAATCCATGCGAAACAAATGGATAAGCTACAAATGCTTGTGATATAAATTATTAAGCTACAACTGCATGCGAGACAAACGAGTTAGCTTCAAATCCATGCGAAACACATGATTTAGCTTCAAATCAATGCGATGTAGAAGGTTTAGCTTCAAATCCATGCGATACATAAGATTTAGCTTCAAATCAATTCGATGTAGAAGGTTCAGCTTCAAATACATGCGAAACAAATGGTTTAGCTACAAATACTTGTGATATACATTATTTAGCTACAACTGCATGCGAAACAAACAAGATAGCTTCAGATCCATGCGAAACACATGATTTAGTTGCAAATCAATGCGATGTAGAGGGTTTAGCTTCAAATCCATGCGAAACAAATGGTTTAGCTACAAATACTTGTGATATACATTATTTAGCTACAACTGCATGCGAAACAAACGAGTTAGCTTCAAATACATGGGATACACATGATTTAGCATCAAATCAATGCGATGTAGAAGGTTTAGCTTCAAATCCATTCGAAACAAATGATTTAGCTTCAAATCAATGCGGAGTAGAAGTCTTAGCTTCAAATCCATGCGAAACAAATGATTTAGCTACAAATACTCGTGATATACACTATTTAGCTACAACTGCATGCGAAACAAACGAGTTAGCTTCAAATCCATGCGAAACACATGATTTAGCTTAAAATCAATGCGATGTAGAAGGTTTAGCTTCAAATCCATGCGAAACAAATGATTGAGCTTCAAACACTTGGGATATAGGTGGCATAGCTCCAACTGTATGCGAAACAAACGAGTTACCGTCAAATCCACGCAAAACACATGAATTGGTTCAAATGAATGCGATGTAGAAGGTTTAGCTTCAAATCCAAGCGAAACACATGATTTAGCTTCAAATAGTTGCGATATAAGTGATATAGATTCAAATACAGGCGAAACGAACGAGTTAGCTTCAAATCCATGCGAAACACATGATTCAGATGCAAATCAATGCGATGTATAAGGTTTAGCTTCAAATCCATGCCAAACACATGATTTAGCTTCAAATCCATGGAATGTAGAAGGTTTAGCTTCAAATCCATGAGAAACGAATGATTTAGCATCAAATGCTTGCGAATATAAGTGATATAGCTTCAAATGCAGGCGAAACAAACGAGTTAGCTTCAGATCCATGCGAAACACATGATTTAGTTGCAAATCAATGCGATGTAGAGGGTTTAGCTTCAAATCCATGCGATACAAAAGATTTAGCTACAAATCAATGCGATGTAGAAAGTTCAGCTTCAAATCCATGCGACGTACATGATTTAGCTTCAATTACTTGCGATATAAGTGATATAGCTTCAAAATCTGGAGGAACAAACGAGGTAGCTTCAATTCCATGCGAAACAAATGGTTTAGCTTCAAATCAATGCGAAGTAGAGGGCTTAGCTTCAAATCCATGCGAAACAAATGGTTTAGCTACAAATACTTGTGATATACATTATTTAGCTACAACTGCATGCGAAACAAACGAGTTAGCTTCAAATCCATGCGAAACACATGATTTAGCTTCAAATCAATGCGATGTAGAAGGTTTAGCTTCAAATCCGAGCGAAACAAATGGTTTAGCTACAAATACTTGTGATATACATTATTTAGCTACAACTGCATGCGAAACAAACGAGTTAGCTTCAAATCCATGCGAAACACATGATTTAGCAGCAAATCAATGCGATATAGAAGGTTTAGCTTCAAATCCATGCGATACACAAGATTTAGCTTCAAATCAATTCGATGAAGAAGGTTCAGCTTCAAATCCATGCGACACATATGATTTAGCTTCAAATACTTGCGATATAAGTGATATAGCTACAAAAGCAGGAGGAACAAACGAGGTAGCTTCAGTTCTATGCGAAACAAATGATTTAGCTTCAAAGCTATGCGAAGTAGCAGGCTTAGCTTCAAATCCATGCGAAACAAATGATTTAGCTACAAATACTCGTGATATACACTATTTAGCTACAACTGCATGCGAAACAAACGAGTTAGCTTCAAATCCATGCGAAACACATGATTTAGCAGCAAATCAATGCGATATAGAAGGTTTAGCTTCAAATCCATGCGATACACAAGATTTAGCTTCAAATCAATTCGATGAAGAAGGTTCAGCTTCAAATCCATGCGACACATATGATTTAGCTTCAAATACTTGCGATATAAGTGATATTGTTTCAAATGCAGGCGAAACGAACGAGTTAGCTGCAAATCGATGCGGAACACATGATTCAGCTGCAAATCAATGCGATGTAGAAGGTTTAGCTTCAAATCCATACCAAACACATGATTTAGCTTCAAATCCATGGGATGTAGAAGGTTTAGCTTCAAATCCATGCGAATCACATTATTTAGGTGCAAATCTGTGCGAAATAGAAGGCTCAGGTTCAAAGCCATGCGATTCAAATGGTTTATCTTCAAATACTTGTGAAAGACATGATTTAGCATCAACCGCATTCGAAACAAACGAGTTACCTTCAAATCCACGCGAAACACATGATTTAACTTCAAATCAGTGCGAAGTAAAAGGCTTAGCTTCAAATCCATGCGAAACAAATGGTTTAGCTTCAAATACTTGCGATATAAATGATACAGCGTCAAATACAGGAGAAACAAACGAGTTAGCTTCAAATCCATGCATAACACACGATTTAGCTTCAATTCAATGCCAAGTAGAAGGCTTTGCTTCAAATCCATGCAAAACAAATGGTTTAGCTTCAAATACTTGCGATATAAATGATACAGCTTCAAATACAGGAGAAACAAACGAGTTAGCTTCAAATCCATGCAAAACACACGATATAGCTTCAATTCAATGCCAAGTAGAAGGCTTTGCTTCAAATCCATGCGAAACAAATGGTTTAGCTTCAAATACTTGCGATATAAATGATACAGCTTCCAATACAGGAGAAACAAACGAGTTAGCTTCAAATCCACGCGATACACATGATTTAGCTCCAAATACTTGCGATATAAGTGATGTAGATTCAACTGCAGGCGAAACGAACGAGTTAGCATCAAATCCATGCGAAACACATGATTTAGCTTCAAATCAATGCGATGTAGAAGGTTTAGCTTTAAATCCATGCGATACACAAAATTTAGCTTCAAATCAATGCGATGTAGTAGGTTCAGCTTCAAATCCATGCGACACATATGATTTAGCTTCAAACACTTGGGATAAAGGTGATATAGCTTCAACTGCATGCAAAACAAACGACTTACCTCCAAATCCAGGCGAAACACATGATTTAGTTTCAAATGAATGCGATGTAGAAGGTTTAGCTTCAAATCCATGCGAAACAAATGATTTAGCTTCAAACACTTTGGGTATAATTGATATAGCTTCAAATGCAGACTAATCAAACGAATTAGCTTCAAAATCCACGCGATACACATGATTTAGCTTCAATTACTTGTGATATAAGTGATGTAGATTCAACTGCAGGCGAAACGAACGAGTTAGCTTCAAATCCATGCGAAAGACATGATTCAGCATCAAATCAGTGTGAAGTAGAAGGCTTAGCATCAAATCCCATGCGAATCATATGGTTTAGATTCAAATACTTGTGATATACATGATTTAGCTTCAACTGCATGCGACACAAACGAGTTAGCTTCAAATCCATGCGAAACACATGATTTAGCTTCAAATCCATGGGATGTAGAAGGTTTAGCTTCAAATCCATGCGAAACACATTATTGAGGTGCAAATCAGTGCGAAGTAGAAGGCTCAGGTTTAAAGCCATGCGATTCAAATGGTTCATCTTCAAATACTTGTAAAAGACATGATTTAACTTCAACTGCATGCGAAACAAACGAGTTACCTTCAAATCCATGCAAAACACGTGATTTAGGATCCAATCAATGCGAAGTAGAAGGCTTAGATTCAAATCCATGCCAAGGACATGATTTAGCTTCAAATCCATGGGATGTAGAAGGTTTAGCTTCAAATCCATGCGAAACACATTATTTAGGTGCAAATCATTGCGAAATAGAAGGCTAAGGTTCAAAGCCATGCGATTCAAATGGTTCATCTCCAAATACTTGTGAAAGACATGATTTAGCTTCAACTGCATGCGAAACAAACGAGTTACCTTCAAATCCACGCGAAACACATGATTTAGCTTCAAATCAATGCGATGTAGAAGGCTTAGCTTCAAATCCATGCAAAACACGTGATTTAGGATCCAATCAATGCGAAGTAGAAGGCTTTGCTTCAAATCCACGCGAAACACATGATTTAGCTTCAAATCAATGCGATGTAGAAGGCTTAGCTTCAAATCCATGCAAAACACGTGATTTAGGATCCAAACAATGCGAAGTAGAAGGCTTAGCTTCAAATCCATGCGAAACAAATGGATTAGCTTCAAATACGTGCGATATATATGATACAGCTTCAAATACAGGAGAAACAAACGAGTTGGCTTCAAACCCATGCAAAACACACGATTTAGCTTCAATTCAATGCCAAGTAGAATGCTTAGCTTCAAATCCATGCGAATGAATTGTTTAGCTGCAAATACATGTGATATACATAATTTAGTTTCAACTGCATGCGAAACAAACGAGTTAGCTTCAAATCCATTCGAAACACAATATTTTGCGTCAAATCAATGCGAAGTAGAAGGCAGAGCTTCAAATCGATGCGATACAAATGGTTTAGCTTCAAATACTTATGATATACATGATTTAGCTTCAACTGCATTCGAAGCAAACGAGTTAGCTCCAAATCCAGGCGAAACACATGATTTAACTTCAAATCAGTGCGTAGTAGAAGGCTTAGCTTCAAATCCATGCGAATCTAATGGTTCGGTTTCAAATACTTGTGAAATGCATGATTTAGCTTCAACTGCATGCGAAACAACGAGTTACCGTCAAATCAACGCGAAACACATAATTTAGGTTCAAATCAATGCGGAGGAGCAGGTTTAGCTTCAAATCCATGCAAAACAAATGATTGAGCTTCCTACACTTGGGATATAGGTGATATAGATTCAACTGCATGCGAAACAAATGAGTTACATTCAAATCCAAGCGAAACACATAATTTAGCTTCAAATCAATGCGATGTAGAAGGCTGAGCTTCAAATCCATGCGAAACACATGGTTCAGCTGCAAATCAATGCGATGTAGAAGGTTTAGCTTCAAATCCATGCCAAACACACGATTAAGCTGCAAATCAATGCGATAAAGAAGGTTTAGCTTCAAATCCATGCGATACACAAGATTTAGCCTCAAATCAATGCGATGTAGAAGGTTCATCTTCAAATCCATGCAACACATATGATTTAGCTTCAAATACTTGCGATATAAGTGATATAGCTTCAAGAGCTGGAGGAACAAACGAGGTAGCTTCAATTCCATGTGAAACAAATGATTTAGCTTCAAATCAATGCGAAGTAGAAGGCTTAGCTTCAAATCCATGCGAAACAAATAGTTTGGCTTAAAATACTTGTGATATACATGAATCAGCTTCAACTGCATGAGAAACAAACGAGTTAGCTTCAAATCCATGCGACACACGATTTAGCTTCAAATCAATGCGAAGTGGAAGACTTAGCTTCAAATCCATGCAAAACACATGATTAAGCTTCAAATCCATGGGCAACACATAATTGGGGTTCATTGTCATGGTAAACACATGATTTAGCTTCACATACATGCGAAACAAATGGTTTAGCTTCAAATACTTGTCATATACATGATTTAGCTTCAACTGCATGCGAAACAAACGAGTTAGCTTCAAAATCCACGCGATACACATGATTTAGCTACAAATACTTGCGATATAAGTGATGTAGATTCAACTGCAGGCGAAACAAACGAGTTAGCTTCAAATCCATGCGAAACACATAATTTAGCTGCAAATCAATGCGATGTAGAAGGTTTAGCTTCAAATCCATGCGATACACAAAACTTAGCTTCAAATCAATGCGATGTAGAAGGTTGAGCTTCAAATCCATGCGACACATATGATTTAGCTTCAAATACTTGCGATATAAGTGATATAGCTTCAAAAGCAGGAGGAACAAACGAGGTAGCTTCAATTCCATGCGTAACAAATGATTCAGCTTCAAATCAATGCGAAGTAGAAGACTTAGCTTCAAATCCATGCAAAACACGTGATTTAGGATCCAATCAATGCGAAGTAGAAGGCTTACCTTCAACTCCATGCGGAACAAATGGTTATGCTTCAAATACTTGTGATATAAGTGATATATATTCAACTTCAGGCGAAAC
>NW_027477584.1:0-64414 GCF_051020955.1 Megalopta genalis | reverse complement strand
CCATGCGATCCAAATGGTTTAACTTCAAATACTTGTGATATACATGATTTAGCTTCAACTGCATTCGAAGCAAACGAGTTAGCTCCAAATCCACGCGAAACACATGATTTAACTTCAAATCAGTGCGAAGTAGAAGGCTTAGCTTCAAATCCATGCGAATCTAATGGTTCGGCTTCAAATATTTGTGAAATGCATGATTTAGCTTCAACTGCATGCGAAACAACGAGTTACCTTCAAATCCATGCGAAGCACATATTTTAGCTTCAAATCAATGCGAAGTAACAGGTTTAGCTTCGAATCCATGCGAAACACATGATTTAGCTTCAAATACTTGCGATATAAGTGATATAGTTTCAAATGCAGGTTAAAACGAACGAGTTAATTTCAAATCCTTGCGAAACACATGATTCAGCTGCAAATCAATGCGAAGTAGAAGGTTTAGCTTCAAATCCATGCTAAACACATGATTTAGCTTCAAATCCATGGGATATAGAAGGTTTAGCTTCAAATCAATGCGAATCATATTATTTAGGTTCAAATCAGTGTGAAATAGAAGGCTCAGGTTCAAAGCCATGCGATTCAAATGGTTCATCTTCAAATACTTGTGAAAGACATGATTTAGCTTCAACTGCATTCGAAACAAACGAGTTAGCTCCAAATCCACGCGAAACACATGATTTAACTTCAAATCGGTGCGAAGTAGAAGGCTTAGCTTCAAATCCATGCAAAACACGTGATTTAGGATCGAATCAATGCGAAGTAGAAGACTTAGCTTCAAATCCATGCGAAACAAATGGTTTAGCTACAAATACTTGTGATATACATGATTTAGCTTCAACTGCATTCGACACAAACGAGTTAGCTTCAAATCCAAGCGAAACACATGATTCAGATGCAAATCAATGCGATGTAGAAGGTTTAGCTTCAAATCCATGCCAAACACATGATTTAGATTCGAATCCATGGGATGTATAAGGTTTAGCTTCAAATCCATCAGAAACAAATGATTTAGCTTCAGATACTTGCGATATAAATGATATAGATTCAACTGCATGCGAAAAAAACGATACAGCTTCAAATCCAAGGGAAACACATGATTTAGCTTCAAATCAATGCGAAGTAAAAGGCTTAGCATCAAATCCATGCGAAACGAATGACTTAGCATCAAATACTTGCGAATATAAGTGATATAGCTTCAAATGCAGGCGAAACAAACGAGTTAGTTTCAGATCCATGCGAAACACATGATTTAGTTGCAAATCAATGCGATGTAGAGGGTTTAGCCGCAAATCCATGCGATAGACAAGATTTAGCTTCAAATCAATGCGATGTAGCAAGTTCAGCTTCAAATCCATGGGACGCACATGATTTAGCTTCAAATACTTGCGATATAAGTGATATAGCTTCAAAATCTGGAGGAACAAACGAGGTAGCTTCAATTCCACGCGAAACAAATGATTTAGCTTCAAATCAATGCGAAGTAGAAGGCTTAGCTTCAAATCCATGCGAAACAAATGGTTTAGTTACAAATACTTGTGATATACACTATTTAGCTACAACTGCATGCGAAACAAACGAGTTAGCTTCAAATACATGGGAAACACATGATTTAGCTTCAAATCAATGCGAAGTAGAAGGCTTAGCTTCAAATCCATGCGATCTAGAAGGTTTAGCTTCAAATCCATGCGAAACAAATGATTTAGCTTCAAATCAATGCGAAGTAGAAGGCTTAGCTTCAAATCCATGCGAAACAAATGGATAAGATACAAATGCTTGTGATATACATTATTTAGCTACAACTGCATGCGAAACAAACGAGTTAGCTCCAAATCCATGCGAAACACATGATTTAGCTGCAAATCAATGCGATGTAGAAGGTTTAGCTTCAAATCCATGCGATCTAGAAGGTTTAGCTTCAAATCCATGCGAAACAAATGATTTAGCTTCAAATCAATGCGATGTAGAAGGCTTAGCTTCAAATCCATGCGAAACAAATGGATAAGATACAAATGCTTGTGATATACATTATTTAGCTACAACTGCATGCGAAACAAACGAGTTAGCTCCAAATCCATGCGAAACACATGATTTAGCTGCAAATCAATGCGATGTAGAAGGTTTAGCTTCAAATCCATGCGATCTAGAAGGTTTAGCTTCAAATCCATGCGAAACAAATGATTTAGCTTCAAATCAATGCGATGTAGAAGGCTTAGCTTCAAATCAATGCGAAACAAATGGTTTAGTTACAAATACTTGTGATATACACTATTTAGCTACAACTGCATGCGAAACAAACGAGTTAGCAACAAATACATGGGAAACACATGATTTAGCTTCAAATCATTGCGATGTAGAAGGTTTAGCATCAAATCCATGCGATACAAATGATTGAGTTTCAAACACTTGGGATAAAGGTGATATAGCTTCAACTGCATGCGAAACAAACGAGTTACCTTCAAATCCACGCGAAACACATGATTTAGCTTCAAATCAAATTGATGTAGAAGGTTTAGCTTCAAATCCATGCGAAACAAATGATTGCGCTTCAAACACTTGGGATATAGGTGGTATATTTTCAACTGCACGCGAAACACATGAGTTAGCATCAAATCAATGCGATGTAGAAGGTTTAGCATCAAATCCATTCGATACAAATGATTGAGATTCAAACACTTGGGATATAGGTGGTATATTTTCAACTGCACGCGAAACACATGAGTTAGCATCAAATCAATGCGATGTAGAAGGTTTAGCTTCAAATCCATGCGAAACGAATGATTTAGCTTCAAATCCATGCGAAACGAATGATTTAGCATAAAATACTTGCGAATATAAGTGATATAGCTTCAAATGCAGGCGAAACAAACGAGTTAGCTTCAGATCCATGCGAAACACATGATTTAGTTGCAAATCAATGCGATGTAGAGGGTTTAGCTTCAAATCCATGCGACAGACAAGATTTAGCTTCAAATCAATGCGATGTAGAAAGTTCAGCTTCAAATCCATGCGACGCACATGATTTAGCTTCAAATACTTGCGATATAAGTGATATAGCTTCAAAATCTGGAGGAACAAACGAGGTAGCTTCAATTCCATGCGAAACAAATGATTTAGCTTCAAATCAATGCGAAGTAGAGGGCTTAGCTTCAAATCCATGCGAAGCAAATGGTTTAGCTACAAATACTTGTGATATACATTATTTAGCTACCACTGCATGCGAAACAAACGAGTTAGCTTCAAATACATGGGATACACATGATTTAGATTCAAATCAATGCGATGTAGAAGGTTTAGCTTCAAATCCATGCGAAACAAATGGTTTAGCTACAAATACTTGTGATATACATTATTTAGCAACAACTGCATGCGAAACAAACGAGTTAGCTTCAAATCAATGCGAAACACATGATTTAGCTTCAAATCAATGCGATCTAGAAGGTTTAGCGTCAAATCCATGCGATTTACAAGGTTTAGCTTCAAATCAATGCGATGTAGAAGGTTCAGCTTCAAATCCATGCGACACATATGATTTAGCTTCAAATACTTGCGATATAAGTGATATAGCTTCAAAAGCAGGAGGAACAAACGAGGTAGCTTCAATTCCACGCGAAACAAATGATTTAGCTTCAAATCAATGCGAAGTAGAAGGCTTAGCTTCAAATCCATGCGAAACAAATGTTTTAGCTACAAATACTTGTGATATACATTATTTAGCTACAACTGAATGCGAAACAAACAAGTTTGCATCAAATCCATGCGAAACACACGATTTAGCTTCAAATCAATGCCATGTAGAAGGTTTAGCTTCAAATCCAAGCGAAACGAACGAGTTAGATTCAAATCCATGCGAAACACAAGATTCAGCTGCAAATCAATGCGATGTAGAAGGTTTACCTTCAAATCCATGCGAAACAAATGGTTTAGTTACAAATACTTGTGATATACATTATTTAGCTACAGCTGCATGCGAAACAAACAAGTTTGCATCAAATCCATGCGAAACACACGATTTAGCTTCAAATCAATGCGAAGCAGAAGGCTTAGCTTCAAATCCATGCAAACAAATGGTTTAGCTACAAATACTTGTGATATACATTATTTAGCTACAACTGCATGCGAAACAAATGAGTTAGCTTCAAATCCATGCGAAAGACATGATTCAGCATCAAATCAGTGTGAAGTAGAAGGCTTAGCATCAAACCCCATGCGAATCAAATGGTTTAGATTCAAATACTTGTGATATACATGATTTAGCTTAAACTGCATGCGACACAAACGAGTTAGCTTCAAATCCATGCGAAACACATGATTCAGATGCAAATCAATGCGATGTAGAAGGTTTAGCTTCAAATCCATGCAAAACACGTGATTTAGCTTCCTATTAATGCGAAGTAGAAGGCTTAGCTTCAAATCTATGCGAAACAAATGGTTTATCTTCAAATACTTGTGATATACGCTATTTAGATTTAACTGCATGCGCAACGAACGAGTTAGCTTCAAATCCATGCGAAACACATAATTTAGCTTCAAATCAATGCGAAGTAGCAGGTTTAACTTCAAATCCATGCGAAACACAATATTTAGCGTCAAATCAATGCGAAGTAGAAGGCAGAGCTTCAAATCCATGCGATACAAATGGTTTAGCTTCAAGTACTTGTGATATACATGATTTAGCTTCAACTGCATTCGAAGCAAACGAGTTAGCTCCAAATCCACGCGAAACACATGATTTAACTTCAAATCAGTGCGAAGTAGAAGGCTTAGCTTCAAATCCATGCGAATCTAATGGTTCGGCTTCAAATACTTGCGAAATGCATGATTTAGCTTCAAATCAATACGATGTAGAAGGCTTAGCTTCAAATCCATGCAAAACACGTGATTTAGGATCCAATCAATGCGAAGTAGAAGGCTTAGCTTCAAATCCATGCGAAACAAACGGATTAGCTTCAAATACGTGCGATATAAATGATACAGCTTCAAATACAGGAGAAACAAACGAGTTAGCTTCAAATCCATGCAAACACACGATTTAGATTCAATTCAATGCCAAGTAGAAGGCTTAGCTTCAAATCCATGCGAATCTAATGGTTCGGCTTCAAATACTTGTGAAAGACATGATTGGGCTTAAACTGCATGCGAAACAAACGAGTTACCTTCAAATCCACCCGAAACATATAATTTAGCTTCAAATCAATGCGAAGTAGCAAGTTTAGCTTCATATCCATGCGAAACACATAATTTAGCTTCAAATCAATGCGAGGTAGTAGGTTTAGCTTCAAATCCATGCGAAACAAATGATTGAGCTTCCTACACTTGGGATATAGGTGATATAGCTTCAACTGCATGCGAAACAAATGAGTTACATTCAAATCCAAGCGAAACACATAAATTAGCGTCAAGTCAATGCGATGTAGAAGGTTTAGCTTCAAATCCATGCCAAACACATGATTTAGCTACAAATCCATGGGATGTAGAAGGTTTAGCTTCAAATCCATGCGAAACACATTATTTAGGTGCAAATCAGTGCGAAGTAGAAGGCTCAGGTTCAAAGCCATGCGATTCAAATGGTTCATCTTCAAATACTTGTGAAAGACATGATTTAGCTTCAACTGCATGCGAAACAAACGAGTTACCTTCAAATCCAAGCGAAACACATGATTTAGCTTCAAATCAATGCGATGTAGAAGGCTTAGCTTCAAATCCATGCAAAACACGTGATTTAGGATCCAATCAATGCGAAGTAGAAGGCTTAGCTTCAAATCCATGCGATACAAATGGTTTAGCTTCAAATACTTGCGATATAAATGATACAGCTTCAAATACAGGAGAAACGAACGAGTTAGCTTCAAATCCATGCAAAACACACGATTTAGCTTCAATTCAATGCCAAGTAGAAGGCTTAGCTTCAATTCCATGCGAATCAATTGTTTAGCTGCAAATACTTGTGATATACATGATTTAGTTCTAACTGCATGCGAAACAAACGAGTTAGCTTCAAATCCATTCGAAACACAATATTTAGCGTCAAATCAATGCGAAGTAGAAGGCAGAGCTTCAAATCCATGCGATACAAATGGTGTAGCTTCAAATACTTGTGATATACATGATTTAGCTTCCACTGCATTCGAAGCAATCGAGTTAGCTCCAAATCCACGCGAAACACATGATTTAACTTCAAATCAGTGCGAAGTAGAAGGCTTTGCTTCAAATACTTGCGAAATGCATGATTTAGCTTCAAATCAATACGATGTAGAAGGCTTAGCTTCAAATCCATGCAAAACACGTGATTTAGGATCCAATCAATGCGAAGTAGAAGGCTTAGCTTCAAATCCATGCGAAACAAACGGATTAGCTTCAAATACGTGCGATATAAATGATACAGCTTCAAATACAGGAGAAACAAACGAGTTAGCTTCAAATCCATGCAAACATACGATTTAGATTCAATTCAATGCCAAGTAGAAGGCTTAGCATCAAATCCATGCGAATCTAATGGTTCGGCTTCAAATACTTGTGAAAGACATGATTTGGCTTAAACTGCACGCGAAACAAACGAGTTACCTTCAAATCCACGCGAAACACATAATTTAGCTTCAAATCAATGCGATGTAGCAAGTTTAGCTTCTAATCCATGCGAAACAAATGATTGAGCTTCCTACACTTGGGATATAGGTGATATAGCTTCAACTGCATGCGAAACAAATGAGTTACATTCGAATCCACGCGAAACACATAATTTAGCTTCAAATCAATGCGAAGTAGAAGGCTTAGTTTCAAATCCATGCGAAACAAATGGTTTAGCTTCAAATACTTGCGATATAAATGATACAGCTTCAAATCCATGCAAAACAAACTATTTAGCTTCAATTCAATGCCAAGTAGAAGGCTTAGCTTCAAATCCATGCGAAACAAATGGTTTAGCTTCAAATACTTGCGATATAAATGATACAGCTTCAAATCCATGCAAAACAAACTATTTAGCTTCAATTCAATGCCAAGTAGAAGGCTTAGCTTCAAATCCATGCGAAACAAATGGTTTAGCTTCAAATACTTGCGATATAAATGATACAGCTTCAAATACAGGAGAAATAAACGAGTTAGCTTCAAATCCATGCAAAACACACGATTTAGCTTCAATTCAATGCCAAGTAGAAGGCTTAGCTTCTAATACATGCGAAACAAATGGTTTAGCTTCAAATACTTGCGATATAAATGAGACAGCTTCAAATAAAGGAGAAACAAACGAGTTACCTTCAAATCCACGCGAAACACATGACTTAGCTTCAAATCAGTGCGAAGTAGAAGGCTTTGCTTCAAATCCATGCGAATCTAATGGTTCGGCTTCAAATACTTGCGAAATGCATGATTTAGCTTCAAATCAATACGATGTAGAAGGCTTAGCTTCAAATCCATGCAAAACACGTGATTTAGGATCCAATCAATGCGAAGTAGAAGGCTTAGCTTCAAATCCATGCGAAACAAACGGATTAGCTTCAAATACGTGCGATATAAATGATACAGCTTCAAATACAGGAGAAACAAACGAGTTAGCTTCAAATCCATGCAAACATACGATTTAGATTCAATTCAATGCCAAGTAGAAGGCTTAGCTTCAAATCCATGCGAATCTAATGGTTCGGCTTCAAATACTTGTGAAAGACATGATTTGGCTTAAACTGCACGCGAAACAAACGAGTTACCTTCAAATCCACGCGAAACACATAATTTAGCTTCAAATCAATGCGAAGTAGCAAGTTTAGCTTCAAATCCATGCGAAACAAATGATTGAGCTTCCTACACTTGGGATATAGGTGATATAGCTTCAACTGCATGCGAAACAAATGAGTTACATTCGAATCAACGCGAAACACATAATTTATCTTCAAATCAATGCGATGTAGAAGGTTTAGCTTCAAATTCAAGCGAAACACGTGATTTAGCTTCAAATATTTGCGATATAAGTGATATAGTTTCAAATGCAGGTGAAACGAACGAGTTAGCTTCAAATCAATGCGAAACACATGATTCAGCTGCAAATCAATGCGAAGTAGAAGGCAGAGCTTCAAATCCATGCGAAAGGAAATATTTAGCTTCAAATACTTGCGAATATAAGTGATGTAGCTTCAAATACAGGCGAAACAAACGAGTTAGCTTCAGATCCATGCGAAACACATGATTTATCTTCACATCAATGCGAAGTAGAAGGTTTCGCTTCAAATACATGAGAAACAAAAGATTTAGTGTCAAATCAATGCGATGTGGACGGTTTAGCTACAAATCCGCGCGAAACAAATGGTTTAGCTTCAATTACTTGCAATATAAGTGATATAGCTTCAAATGCAGGCGAAACAAAAGAGTTAGCTTCAAATCCATGCCAAACACATGATTTAGCTTCAGATCCAAGCGAAACACATGATTTAGCTTCAAACCAATGCGATATAAGTGATATAGCTTCAAATGCTGACAAAACAAACGGGTTAGCTACGAATCTATGTGAAAGACATGATTTAGCTTCAAATCAATGCGATGTAGAACGTTTAGCGTGAAATCCAAGCGAAACACATGACCTAGCTTCAAATCAATGCGATGTAGAAAGTTTAGCTTCAAATCCACGCGAAACAAATGATTTAGCTTCAAATCAATGCGACGTAGAAGGTTTAGATTCAAATCCATGCGAAACAAATGATTGAGCTTTAAACACTTGGGATATAGTTGGTATAGCTTCAACTGCATGCGAAACAAACGAGTTACCTTCAAATTCACGCGAAATACATGAGTTAGCTTCAAATCAATGTGATGTAGAAGGTTTAGCTTCAAATCCATGCGAAACAATTGATTGAGCTTCAAACACTTGGGATAAAGGTGATATAGCTTCAACTGCATGCGAAACAAACGAGTTACCTTCAAATCGACGCGAAACACATGATTTAGCTTCAAATCAATGCGATGTAGAAGGTTTAGCTTCAAATCCATGCGAAACAAATGATTTAGCTTCAAATCAATGCGATGTAGAAGGTTTAGCTTCAAATCAATGCGATACACAAGATTTAGCTTCAAATCAATGCGATGTAGCAGGTTCAGCTTCAAATCCATGCGGCGCATATGATTTAGCTTCAAATAATTGCGATATAAATGAAGTAGGTTCAAAAGCTGGAAAAACGAACGTGTCAGATTCAAATCCATGCGAAACACATGATTTAGATTCAAAGCAATGCAAAGTAGAAGGCTTATCTTCAAATCCATGCGAAACGAAAGATTTAGCTGTAAATACTTGCGAATATAAGTGATATAGCTTCAACTACAGGCGACACAAACGAGTTAGATTCAAATCCATGCGAAACACATGATTTAGCTTCAAACCAATGCGATGTAGAAGGTTTAGCTTCAAATCCGCGCGAAACAAATGATTTACACTCAAATACTTGCGATATAAGTGATATAGCTTCAAATGCAGGAGAGACAAATGAGTTAGCTTCAAATCCATGCGAAACACATGATTTAGCTTCAAATTAATGCGAAGTAGAAGGCTTATATTCAAATCCATGCGATACAAATCGTTTAGCTTCAAATACTTGTGATATACATGATTTAGCTTCAGCTGCATTCGAAACAGACGAATTAGCTTCTAATCCACGCGAAATACATTATTTAGCTTGAAAACAGTGCGAATTAGAAGGCTTAGCTTCAAGTCCATGCGAAAGGAATGATTTAGCTTCAAATACTTGCGATATAAATGATACAACTTCAAATGCATGCGAAACAAACGAGTTAGATTCAAATCCATGCGAAACACATGAATTAGCTTCAAATCAATGCGATGAAGAAGGTTTAGCTTCAAATCCGCCCGAAACAAATGATTTAGCTTCAAATACTTGCGATATAAGTGATATAGCTTCAAATGCAGGCGAAACAAAAGAGTTAGCGTCAAATCCATGCGGAACACATGATTTAACTTCAAATCAACGCGAAGTAGCAGGTTGGCTTCAAATCAATGCGAAACAAATGATATAGCCTCAAATACTTGCGAATATGAGGGATACAGCTTCAAATGTATGCGAAACAAACGAGTTAGCTTCAAATCCATGCGAAACACATGATTTAGCTTCAAATCCATGGGATGTAGAAGGTTTAGCTTCAAATCCATGCGAAACATATGATTGAGCTTCAAAGACTTGGGATATAGGTGGTATATCTTCAACTGCATGCGAAACAAACGAGTTACCATCAAATCCACTCGAAATTCATGAGTTAGCATCAAATCAATGCGATGTAGAAGGTTTAGCTTCAAATCCATGCGAAACAAATGATTGAGCTTCAAACACTTGGGATAAAGGTGATATAGCTTCAACTGTATGCGAAACAAACCAGCTACCTTCAAATCCACGCGAAACACATGGTTTATTTTCAATTCCATGCGAATCAAATGGTTTAGGAACAAATACTTGTGATAAACATGATTTAGCTTCAACTGCGTGCGAAACAAATGAATTAGCTTCAAATCAATGCGATACACATGATTAAGCTTCAAATCAATTCGAAGTAGAAGGCTAATAGCATCAAATCCATGCGACACTAATTATTTAGCTTCAGGTACTTGCGATATAAGTGATATAGCTTCAAATACAGACGAAACAAACGAGCTAGTTCCAAATCCATGCGAAACACATGATTTAGCTTGATATCAATGCGAAGTGGAAGGCTTAGCTTCAAATCCATGCGAATCAAATGGTTTAGCTTCAAATACTTCGGATATACATGATTTAGCTCCAACTGCAGGCGAAACAAACAAGGTAGCTTCAAATTCATGCGAAACACATGATTTAGCTTCCAATCAATGCGATGTAGAAGGTTTAGCTTCACATCCATGCGAAACAAATGATTTACCTTCATATACTTGCGGTATAAGTGATATAGCTTCAAATGCAGGCGAAACAAATGAGTCAGCTTCAAATCCGTGCGAGACACATGATTTTGCTTCAAATCAAAGCGAAGTAGAAGGCTTATCTTCAAACCCATGCGAAACACATTATTTGCCGTCAAATAATTGCGGTATAAATGAAATAGCGTCAAATGCAGGCGAATCAAACGAGTTAACTTCAAATCCATGTAGAACACAAGATTTAGCTTCCAATCAATGCGAAGGAGAAGTCTTAGCTTCAAATCCATGCGAAACAAATGGTTTAGCTACAAATAATTGTGATATACATTATTTAGCTACAACTGCATGCGAAACAAACGAGTTAGCTTCAAATCCATGCGAAACACATGATTTAGCTTCAAATCAATGCGATGTAGAAGGTTTAGCTTCAAATCCAATCGAAACACATGATTTAGCTTCAAATACTTGCGATATAAGTGATACAGCTTCAAATGCAGGCGAAACGAACGAGTTAGCAACAAATCCATGGGATGTAGATGATTTAGCTTCAAATCCATGCAAAACACATTATGTAGCTGCAAATCAGTGCGAAGTAGAAGGCTCAGGTTCAAATCCATGCGATTCAAATGGTTCATCTTCAAATACTTGTGAAAGACATGATTTAGCTTCAACTGCATGCGAAACAAACGAGTTAGCTTCAAATCCATGCGAAACACATGATTTAGCAACAAATCGATGTCATTTAGAAGGTTTAGCTTCAAATCCATGAGAAACACATGAATTAGCTTCAAATCAATGCGATGAAGAAGGTTTAGCTTCAAATCCGCCCGAAACAAATGATTTAGCTTCAAATACTTGCGATATAAGTGATATAGCTTCAAATGCAGGCGAAACAAAAGAGTTAGCGTCAAATCCAAGCGAAACAGATGGTTAACTTCAAATCAATGCGAAGTAGAAGGCGTAGCTTCAAATCCATGCGGAACAAATGGTTATGCTTCAAAAACTTGTGATATATGTGATATAGATTCAACTGCAGGCGAAACGAACGAGATAGCTTCAAATCCATGCGAAACACATGATTTAGCTTCAAATCCATGGGATGTAGAAGGTTTAGCTTCAAATCCATGCGAAACATATGATTGAGCTTCAAAGACTTGGGATATAGGTGGTATATCTTCAACTGCAGGCGAAACAAACGAGTTACCATCAAATCCACCCGAAATACATGAGTTAGCATCAAATTAATGCGATGTAGAAGGTTTAGCTTCAAATCCATGCGAAACAAATGATTGATCTTCAAACACTTGGGATAAATGTGATATAGCTTCAACTGCATGCGAAACAAACGAGATACCTTCAAATCCACGCGTAACACATGACTTAGCTTCAAATCCATGCGATGTAGAAGGTTTAGCTTCAAATCCATGCGAAACAAATGATTTAGCTTCAAATCAATGCGATGTAGAAGGTTTAGCTTCAAATCAATGCGAAGTAGAGGGCTTAGCTTCAAATCCATGCGAAACAAATGGTTTAGTTACAAATACTTGTGATATACACTATTTAGCTACAACTGCTTGCGAAACAAACGAGTTAGCTTCAAATACATGGGATACACATGATTTAGCTTCAAATCAATGCGATGTAGAGGGTTTAGCTTCAAATCCATGCGATACACAAGATTTAGCTTCAAATCAATGCGATGTAGAAAGTTCAGCTTCAAATCCATGCGACGCACATGATTTAGCTTCAAATACTTGCGATATAAGTGATATAACTTCAAAATCTGGAGGAACAAACGAGGTAGCTTCAATTCCATGCGAAACAAATGATTTAGCTTCAAATCAATTCGAAGTAGAGGGCTTAGCTTCAAATCCATGCCAAACACATGATTTAGCTTCAAATCCATGAGATGTAGAAGGTTTTGCTTCAAATCCATGAGAAACAAATGATTTAGCTTCAGATACTTGCGATATAAATGATATAGATTCAACTGTATGCGAAAAAAACGATTCAGCTTCAAATCCAAGGGAAACACATGATTTAACTTCAAATCAATGCGAAGTAAAAGGGTTAGCTTCAAACCCAAGCGAAACGAATGATTTAGCAACAAATACTTGCGAATATAAGTGATATAGCTTCAAATGCAGGCGAAACAAACGTGTTAGCTTCAAATCCAAGCGAAACAGATGGTTTAAATTCAAATCTATGCGAAGTAGAAGGCGTAGCTTCAAATCCATGCGGAACAAATGGTTATGCTTCAAAAACTTGTGATATATGTGATATAGATTCAACTCCAGGCGAAACAAACGAGTTAGCTCCAAATCCATGCGAAACACATGATTTAGCTGCAAATCAATGCGATGTAGAAGGTTTAGTTTCAAATCCATGCGATCTAGAAGGTTTAGCTTCAAATCCATGCGAAACAAATGATTTAGCTTCAAATCAATGCGAAGTAGAAGGCTTAGCTTCAAATCCATGCGAAACAAATGGATAAGATACAAATGCTTGTGATATACATTATTTAGCTACAACTGCATGCGAAACAAACGAGTTAGCTCCAAATCCATGCGAAACACATGATTTAGCTGCAAATCAATGCGATGTAGAAGGTTTAGCTTCAAATCCATGCGATCTAGAAGGTTTAGCTTCAAATCCATGCGAAACAAATGATTTAGCTTCAAATCAATGCGAAGTAGAAGGCTTAGCTTCAAATCCATGCGAAACAAATGGGTAAGATACAAATGCTTGTGATATACATTATTTAGCTACAACTGCATGCGAAACAAACGAGTTAGCTTCAAATCCATGCGAAACACATGATTTAGCTTCAAATCAATGCGATGTAGAAGGTTTAGCTTCAAATCCATGCGATTTACACGATTTAGCTTCAAATCAATGCGATGTAGAAGGTTCAGCTTCAAATCCATGCGAAACACATGATTTAGCTTCAAACACTTGGGATATGGATGGTGTAGCTTCAACTGCATGCAAAACAGACGAGTTAACTTCAAATCCATGCTAAACACATGATTTAGTTGCAACTCAATGCGATGTAGAAGGTTTAGCTTCAAATCCATGCGATACACAAGATTTAGCTTCAAATCAATGCGATGTAGAAGTTTCAGCTTCAAATGCATGCGACCCATATGATTTAGCTTCAAATACTTGCGATATAAGTAATATAGCATCAAAAGCAGGAGGAACAAACGAGGTTGCTTCAGTTCTATGCGAAACAAATGATTTAGCTTCAAATCAATGCGAAGTAGAAGGCTTAGCTTTAAATCCATGAGAAACAAATGATTTAGCTTCAGATACTTGCGATACAAATGATATAGATTCAACTGCATGCGAAAAAAACGATTCAGTTTCAAATCCAAGGGAAACACATGATTTAACTTCAAATCAATGCGAAGTAAAAGGGTTAGCTTCAAATCCATGCGAAACGATTGATTTAGCATCAAATACTTGTGAATATAAGTGATATAGCTTCAAATGCAGGCGAAACAAACGAGTTAGCTTCAGATCCATGCGAAATACATGATTTAGCTTCAAATCAATTCGAAGTAGAAGGCTTTGCTTCAAATCCAAGCGAGACACATGATTTAGCTTCAATCAGTGCGAAGTAGAAGGCTCAGCTTCAAATCGATGCGAATCTAATAGTCCGGCATCAAATTCTTGTGAAATACATGATTTAGCTTCAACTGCATATGAAACAAACGTGTTAGCTTCAAATCCAAGCGAAACAGATGATTTAGCTTCAAATCAATGCGAAGTAGAAGGCGTAGCTTCAAATCCGTGCGGAACAAATGGTTATGCTTCAAAAACTTGTGATATAAGTGATCTAGATTCAACTGCAGGCGAAACGAACGAGTTACCTTCAACTCAACGCGAAACACATGATTTAGCTTCAAATCAATGCGATGTAGAAGGTTTAGCTTCAAATCCATGCGAAACAAATGATTTAGCATCAAATCAATGCGAAGTAGAAGGCTTAGCTTCAAATCCATGCGAAACAAATGGTTTAGCTTCAAATACTTGCGATATAAATGATACAGCTTCAAATACAGGAGAAACAAACGGGTTAGCTTCAAATCCATGAAAAACACACGATTTAGCTTCAATTCAATGCCAAGTAGAAGGCTTAGCTTCAAATCCATGCGAATCAATTGTTTAGCTGCAAATACTTGTGATATACATGATTTAGCTTCAACTGCATTCGAAGCAAACGAGTTAGCTCCAAATCCACGCGAAACACATGATTTAACTTCAAATCAGTGCGAAGTAGAAGGCTTAGCTTCAAATCCATGCGAATCTAATGGTTCGGCTTCAAATACTTGTGAAATGCATGATTTAGCTTCAACTGCATGCGAAACAACGAGTTACCTTCAAATCCACGCGAAACACATAATTTAGCTTCAAGTCAATGCGAAGTAGCAGGTTTAGCTTCAAATCCATGCGAAACAAATGATTGAGCTTCCTACACTTGGGATATATGTGTTATAGCTTCAACTGCATGCGAAACAAATGAGTTACATTCAAATCCAAACGAAACACATGATTTAGCTTCAAATACTTGCGATATAAGTGATATAGTTTCAAATGCAGGAGAAACGAACGGGTTAGCTTCAAATCCATGCGAAACACATTATTCAGCTGCAAATCAATGCGATGTAGAAGGCTTAGATTCAAATCCATGCAAAACACGTGACTTAGGATCCAATCAATGCGAAGTAGAAGCCTTAGCTTCAAATCCATGCGATACAAATGGTTTAACTTCAAATACTTGTGATATACATGATTTAGCTTCAACTGCATTCGAAGCAAACGAGTTAGCTCCAAATCCACGCGAAACACATGATTTAACTTCAAATCAGTGCGAAGTAGAAGGCTTAGCTTCAAATCCATGCGAATCTAATGGTTCGGCTTCAAATATTTGTGAAATGCATGATTTAGCTTCAACTGCATGCGAAACAACGAGTTACCTTCAAATCTATGCGAAGCACATATTTTAGCTTCAAATCAATGCGAAGTAGCAGGTTTAGCTTCGAATCCATGCGAAACACATGATTTAGCTTCAAATACTTGCGATATAAGTGATATAGTTTCAAATGCAGGTTAAAACGAACGAGTTAATTTCAAATCCTTGCGAAACACATGATTCAGCTGCAAATCAATGCGAAGTAGAAGGTTTAGCTTCAAATCCATGCTAAACACATGATTTAGCTTCAAATCCATGGGATGTAGAAGGTTGAGCTTCAAATCAATGCGAATCATATTATTTAGGTTCAAATCAGTGTGAAATAGAAGGCTCAGGTTCAAAGCCATGCGATTCAAATGGTTCATCTTCAAATACTTGTGAAAGACATGATTTAGCTTCAACTGCATTCGAAACAAACGAGTTAGCTCCAAATCCACGCGAAACACATGATTTAACTTCAAATCGGTGCGAAGTAGAAGGCTTAGCTTCAAATCCATGCAAAACACGTGATTTAGGATCGAATCAATGCGAAGTAGAAGACTTAGCTTCAAATCCATGCGAAACAAATGGTTTAGGTACAAATACTTGTGATATACATGATTTAGCTTCAACTGCATTCGACACAAACGAGTTAGCTTCAAATCCAAGCGAAACACATGATTCAGATGCAAATCAATGCGATGTAGAAGGCTTAGCTTCAAATCCATGCGATCTAGAAGGTTTAGCTTCAAATCCATGCGAAACAAATGGATAAGATACAAATGCTTGTGATATACAATATTTAGCTACAACTGCATGCGAAACAAACGAGTTAGCTCCAAATCCATGCGAAACACATGATTTAGCTGCAAATCAATGCGATGTAGAAGGTTTAGCTTCAAATCCATGCGATCTAGAAGGTTTAGCTTCAAATCGATGCGAAACAAATGATTTAGCTTCAAATCAATGCGAAGTAGAAGGCTTAGCTTCAAATCCATGCGAAACAAATGGATAAGATACAAATGCTTGTGATATACATTATTTAGCTACAACTGCATGCGAAACAAACGAGTTAGCTCCAAATCCATGCGAAACACATGATTTAGCTGCAAATCAATGCGATGTAGATGGTTTAGCTTCAAATCCATGCGATCTAGAAGGTTTAGCTTCAAATCCATGCGAAACAAATGATTTAACTTCAAATCAATGCGAAGTAGAAGGCTTAGCTTCAAATCCATGCGAAACAAATGGGTAAGATACAAATGCTTGTGATATACATTATTTAGCTACAACTGCATGCGAAACAAACGAGTTAGCTTCAAATCAATGCGAAACACATGATTTAGCTTCAAATCAATGCGATGTAGAAGGCATAGCTTCAAATCCATGCGAAACCAATGGTTTAGTTACAAATACTTGTGATATACACTATTTAGCTACAACTGCATGCGAAACAAACGAGTTAGCTACAAATACATGGGAAACACATGATTTAGCTTCAAATCAATGCGATGTAGAAGGTTTAGCATCAAATCCATGCGATACAAATGATTGAGTTTCAAACACTTGGGATAAAGGTGATATAGCTTCAACTGCATGCGAAACAAACGAGTTACCTTCAAATCCACGCGAAACACATGATTTAGCTTCAAATCAAATTGATGTAGAAGGTTTAGCTTCAAATCCATGCGAAACAAATGATTGAGCTTCAAACACTTGGGATATAGGTGGTATATTTTCAACTGCACGCGAAACACATGAGTTAGCTTCAAATCAATGCGATGTAGAAGGTTTAGCATCAAATCCATTCGATACAAATGATTGAGCTTCAAACACTTGGGATAAAGGTGATATAGCTTCAACTGCATGCGAAACAAACGAGTTACCTTCAAATCCACGCGAAACACATGATTTAGCTTCAAATCAATTTGATGTAGAAGGTTTAGCTTCAAATCCATGCGAAACAAATGATTTAGCTTCAAATCCATGCGAAACGAATGATTTAGCATAAAATACTTGCGAATATAAGTGATATAGCTTCAAATGCAGGCGAAACAAACGAGTTAGCTTCAGATCCATGCGAAACACATGATTTAGTTGCAAATCAATGCGATGTAGAGGGTTTAGCTTCAAATCCATGCGACAGACAAGATTTAGCTTCAAATCAATGCGATGTAGAAAGTTCAGCTTCAAATCCATGCGACGCACATGATTTAGCTTCAAATACTTGCGATATAAGTGATATAGCTTCAAAATCTGGAGGAACAAACGAGGTAGCTTCAATACCATGCGAAACAAATGATTTAGCTTCAAATCAATGCGAAGTAGAGGGCTTAGCTTCAAATCCATGCGTAACAAATGGTTTAGCTACAAATACTTGTGATATACATTATTTAGCTACAACTGCATGCGAAACAAACGAGTTAGCTTCAAATACATGGGATACACATGATTTAGCTTCAAATCAATGCGATGTAGAGGGTTTAGCTTCAAATCCATGCGATACACAAGATTTAGCTTCAAATCACTGCGATGTAGAAAGTTCAGCTTCAAATCCATGCGACGCACATGATTTAGCTTCAAATGCTTGCGATATAAGTGATATAACTTCAAAATCTGGAGGAACAAACGAGGTAGCTTCAATTCCATGCGAAACAAATGATTTAGCTTCAAATCAATGCGAAGTAGAGGGCTTAGCTTCAAATCCATGCGAAGCAAATGGTTTAGCTACAAATACTTGTGATATACATTATTTAGCTACCACTGCATGCGAAACAAACGAGTTAGCTTCAAATACATGGGATACACATGATTTAGCTTCAAATCAATGCGATGTAGAAGGTTTAGCTTCAAATCCATGCGAAACAAATGGTTTAGCTACAAATACTTGTGATATACATTATTTTGCTACAACTGAATGCGAAACAAACAAGTTTGCATCAAATTCATGCGAAACACACGATTTAGCTTCAAATCAATGCCATGTAGAAGGTTTAGCTTCAAATCCAAGCGAAACGAACGAGTTAGATTCAAATCCATGCGAAACACAAGATTCAGCTGCAAATCAATTTGATGTAGAAGGTTTAGCTTCAAATCCATGCGACAACAAATGATTTAGCTTCAAATCCATGCGAAACGAATGATTTAGCATAAAATACTTGCGAATATAAGTGATATAGCTTCAAATGCAGGCGAAACAAACGAGTTAGCTTCAGATCCATGCGAAACACATGATTTAGTTGCAAATCAATGCGATGTAGAGGGTTTAGCTTCAAATCCATGCGACAGACAAGATTTAGCTTCAAATCAATGCGATGTAGAAAGTTCAGCTTCAAATCCATGCGACGCACATGATTTAGCTTCAAATACTTGCGATATAAGTGATATAGCTTCAAAATCTGGAGGAACAAACGAGGTAGCTTCAATTCCATGCGAAACAAATGATTTAGCTTCAAATCAATGCGAAGTAGAGGGCTTAGCTTCAAAACCATGCGTAACAAATGGTTTAGCTACAAATACTTGTGATATACATTATTTAGCTACAACTGCATGCGAAACAAACGAGTTAGCTTCAAATACATGGGATACACATGATTTAGCTTCAAATCAATGCGATGTAGAGGGTTTAGCTTCAAATCCATGCGATACACAAGATTTAGCTTCAAATCAATGCGATGTAGAAAGTTCAGCTTCAAATCCATGCGACGCACATGATTTAGCTTCAAATGCTTGCGATATAAGTGATATAACTTCAAAATCTGGAGGAACAAACGAGGTAGCTTCAATTCCATGCGAAACAAATGATTTAGCTTCAAATCAATGCGAAGTAGAGGGCTTAGCTTCAAATCCATGCGAAGCAAATGGTTTAGCTACAAATACTTGTGATATACATTATTTAGCTACCACTGCATGCGAAACAAACGAGTTAGCTTCAAATACATGGGATACACATGATTTAGCTTCAAATCAATGCGATGTAGAAGGTTTAGCTTCAAATCCATGCGAAACAAATGGTTTAGCTACAAATACTTGTGATATACATTATTTTGCTACAACTGCATGCGATACAAACGAGTTAGCTTCAAATCCATGCGGAACACATGATTTAGCTTCAAAACAATGCGATGTAGAAGGTTTAGCTTTAAATCCATGCGAATCAAATGATTTAGCTTCAAATACTTGTGATATACATGATATAGCATCAAATGCAGGCGGAAAAAACGAGTTAGCTTCAAATCCATGCGAAAGACATGATTCAGCTTCAAATCAGTGCGTTCTAGGAGGCTTAGCATAAAAACCCATGCGAAACAAACGAGTTAGCTTCAAATCCATGCGAAACACATGATTTAGCTTCAAATCAATACGAAGTAGAAGGCTCAGGTTCAAAGCCATGCGATTCAAATGGTTCATCTATAAATACTTGTGAAAGACATGATTTAGCTTCAAATCAATGCGATGTAGAAGGTTTAGCTTCAAATCCAAGCGAAACACATGATTCAGCTTCAAATACTTGCGATATAAGTGATCTAGCTTCAAATACAGGCGAAACGAACGACTTAGCTTCAAATCCATGCCAAACACATGATTCAGCTGCAAATGAATGCGATGTAGAAGGTTTAGCTTCAAATCCAAACAAAACACATGATTAAGCTTCAAATCTATGGGATGTAGAAGGTTTAGCTTCAAATCCATGCGAAACACATTATTTAGCTGCAAATCAGTGCGAAGTAGAAGGCTCAGGTTCAAATCAATGCGATTCAAATGTTTTATCTTCAAATACTTGTGAAAGACATGATTTAGCTATAACTGCATGCGAAACAAACGAGTTACCTTCAAATCCACGCGAAACACATGATTTAGCTTCAAATCAATTTGATGTAGAAGGTTTAGCTTCAAATCCATGCGAAACAAATGATTCAGATGCAAATCAATGCGAAACGAATGATTTAGCATAAAATACTTGCGAATATAAGTGATATAGCTTCAAATGCAGGCGAAACAAACGAGTTAGCTTCAGATCCATGCGAAACACATGATTTAGTTGCAAATCAATGCGATGTAGAGGGTTTAGCTTCAAATCCATGCGACAGACAAGATTTAGCTTCAAATCAATGCGATGTATAAAGTTCAGCTTCAAATCCATGCGACACATATGATTTAGCTTCAACTACTTGCGATATAAGTGATATAGCTTCAAAAGCAGGAGGAACAAAGGAGGTAGCTTCAATTCCACGCGAAACAAATGATTTCGCTTCAAATCAATGCGACGTAGAAGGCTTAGCTTCAAATCCATGCGAAACAAATGGTTTAGCTACAAATACTTGTGATATACATTATTTAGCTACAACTGAATGCGAAACAAACAAGTTTGCATCAAATCCATGCGAAAAGCATGATTTAGCTTCAAATCAATGCGAAGTAGAAGGCTTAGCTTCAAATCCATGCAAACAAATGGTTTAGCTACAAATACTTGTGATATACATTATTTAGCTACAACTGCATGCGAAACAAATGAGTTAGCTACAAAAATACTTGTGATATACATTATGAAGCTACAACTGCATGCGACACAAACGAGTTAGATTCAAATCCATGGGAAACACATGAGTCAGCTGCAAATCAATGCGATGTAGAAGGCTTAGATTCAAATCCATGCAAAACACGTGATTTAGGATCCAATCAATGCGAAGTAGAAGCCTTAACTTCAAATCCATGCGAAACATATGCTTTAGCTTCAAATACTTGCGATATAAATGATATAGCTTCAACTGCATGCGAAACAAACGAGTTACCTTCAAATCCACGCGAAACACATGATTTAGCTTCAGATCAAATTGATGTAGAAGGTTTAGCTTCAAATCCATGCGAAACAAATGATTGAGCTTCAAACACTTGGGATATAGGTGGTATATTTTCAACTGCATGCGAAACACATGAGTTAGCTTCAAATCAATGCGATGTAGAAGGTTTAGCATCAAATCCATTCGATACAAATGATTGAGCTTCAAACACTTGGGATAAAGGTGATATAGCTTCAACTGCATGCGAAACAAACGAGTTACCTTCAAATCCATGCGACAGACAAGATTTAGCTTCAAATCAATGCGATGTAGAAAGTTCAGCTTCAAATCCATGCGACGCACATGATTTAGCTTCAAATACTTGCGATATAAGTGATATAGCTTCAAAATCTGGAGGAACAAACGAGGCAGCTTCAATTCCATGCGAAACAAATGATTTAGCTTCAAATCAATGCGAAGTAGAGGGCTTAGCTTCAAATCCATGCGTAACAAATGGTTTAGCTACAAATACTTGTGATATACATTATTTAGCTACAACTGCATGCGAAACAAACGAGTTAGCTTCAAATACATGGGATACACATGATTTAGCTTCAAATCAATGCGATGTAGAGGGTTTAGCTTCAAATCCATGCGATACACAAGATTTAGCTTCAAATCAATGCGATGTAGAAAGTTCAGCTTCAAATCCATGCGACGCACATGATTTAGCTTCAAATACTTGCGATATAAGTGATATAACTTCAAAATCTGGAGGAACAAACGAGGTAGCTTCAATTCCATGCGAAACAAATGATTTAGCTTCAAATCAATGCGAAGTAGAGGGCTTAGCTTCAAATCCATGCGAAACAAATGGTTTAGCTACAAATACTTGTGATATACATTATTTAGCTACCACTGCATGCGAAACAAACTAGTTAGCTTCAAATACATGGGATACACATGATTTAGCTTCAAATCAATGCGATGTAGAAGGTTTAGCTTCAAATCCATGCGAAACAAATGGTTTAGCTACAAATACTTGTGATATACATTATTTAGCTACAACTGCATGCGAAACAAACGAGTTAGCTTCAAATCAATGCGAAACACATGATTTAGCTTCAAATCAATGCGATCTAGAAGTTTTAGCTTCAAATCCATGCGATTTACAAGATTTAGCTTCAAATCAATGCGATGTAGAAGGTTCAGCTTCAAATCCATGCGACACATATGATTTAGCTTCAAATACTTGCGATATAAGTGATATAGCTTCAAAAGCTGGAGGAACAAACGAGGTAGCTTCAATTCCATGTGAAACAAATGATTTAGCTTCAAATCAATGCGAAGTAATAGGCTTAGCTTCAAATCCATGCGATACAAATGGTTTAGCTACAAAAATACTTGGATATACATTATGAAGCTACAACTGCATGCGACACAAACGAGTTAGATTCAAATCCATGCGAAACACATGATTCAGCTGCAAATCAATGCGATGTAGAAGGCTTAGATTCAAATCCATGCAAAACACGTGATTTAGGATCCAATCAATGCGAAGTAGAAGCCTTAACTTCAAATCCATGCGAAACATATGCTTTAGCTTCAAATACTTGCGATATAAATGATGTAGCTTCAAATACAGGAGAAACAAACGAGTTAGCTTCAAATCCATGCAAAACACACGATTTAGCTTCAATTCAATGCCAAGTAAAAGGCTTAGCTTCAAATCCATGCGACACAACTGATTGAGCATCAAATACTTGCGATATAAATGATATAGATTCAAATGCAGGCGACACAAACGAGTTAGCTTCATATCCATGCGAAACACATGATTTAGCTTCAAATCCACGCGAAACACATGATTTAGCTTCAAATCAAATTGATGTAGAAGGTTTAGCTTCAAATCCATGCGAAACAAATGATTGAGGTTCAAACACTTGGGATATAGGTGGTATATTTTCAACTGCATGCGAAACACATGAGTTAGCTTCAAATCAATGCGATGTAGAAGGTTTAGCATCAAATCCATTCGATACAAATGATTGAGCTTCAAACACTTGGGATAAAGGTGATATAGCTTCAACTGCATGCGAAACAAATGAGTTACCTTCAAATCCATGCGACAGACAAGATTTAGCTTCAAATCAATGCGATGTAGAAAGTTCAGCTTCAAATCCATGCGACGCACATGATTTAGCTTCAAATACTTGCGATATAAGTGATATAGCTTCAAAATCTGGAGGAACAAACGAGGCAGCTTCAATTCCATGCGAAACAAATGATTTAGCTTCAAATCAATGCGAAGTAGAGGGCTTAGCTTCAAATCCATGCGTAACAAATGGTTTAGCTACAAATACTTGTGATATACATTATTTAGCTACAACTGCATGCGAAACAAACGAGTTAGCTTCAAATACATGGGATACACATGATTTAGCTTCAAATCAATGCGATGTAGAGGGTTTAGCTTCAAATCCATGCGATACACAAGATTTAGCTTCAAATCAATGCGATGTAGAAAGTTCAGCTTCAAATCCATGCGACGCACATGATTTAGCTTCAAATACTTGCGATATAAGTGATATAACTTCAAAATCTGGAGGAACAAACGAGGTAGCTTCAATTCCATGCGAAACAAATGATTTAGCTTCAAATCAATGCGAAGTAGAGGGCTTAGCTTCAAATCCATGCGAAACAAATGGTTTAGCTACAAATACTTGTGATATACATTATTTAGCTACCACTGCATGCGAAACAAACTAGTTAGCTTCAAATACATGGGATACACATGATTTAGCCTTCAAATCAATGCGATGTAGAAGGTTTAGCTTCAAATCCATGCGAAACAAATGGTTTAGCTACAAATACTTGTGATATACATTATTAGCTACAACTGCATACGAAACAAACTTGTTATCTTCAAATCCATGCGAAACACATGATTTAGCTTCAAATCAATGCGATCTAGAAGTTTTAGCTTCAAATCCATGCGATTTACAAGATTTAGCTTCAAATCAATGCGATGTAGAAGGTTCAGCTTCAAATCCATGCGACACATATGATTTAGCTTCAAATACTTGCGATATAAGTGATATAGCTTCAAAAGCTGGAGGAACAAACGAGGTAGCTTCAATTCCATGTGAAACAAATGATTTAGCTTCAATCAATGCGAAGTAATAGGCTTAGCTTCAAATCCATGCGATACAAATGGTTTAGCTACAAAAAATACTTGGATATACATTATGAAGCTACAACTGCATGCGACACAAACGAGTTAGATTCAAATCCATGCGAAACACATGATTCAGCTGCAAATCAATGCGATGTAGAAGGCTTAGATTCAAATCCATGCAAAACACGTGATTTAGGATCCAATCAATGCGAAGTAGAAGCCTTAACTTCAAATCCATGCGAAACATATGCTTTAGCTTCAAATACTTGCGATATAAATGATGTAGCTTCAAATACAGGAGAAACAAACGAGTTAGCTTCAAATCCATGCAAAACACACGATTTAGCTTCAATTCAATGCCAAGTAAAAGGCTTAGCTTCAAATCCATGCGACACAACTGATTGAGCATCAAATACTTGCGATATAAATGATATAGATTCAAATGCAGGCGACACAAACGAGTTAGCTTCATATCCATGCGAAACACATGATTTAGCTTCAAATCCAAGCGAAACACATGATTTGTCTCCAAATCAATGCGATGTATAAGGTTTAGCTTCAAATCTGCGCGAAACAAATGATTTAGCTTCAAATACTTGCGATATAAGGGATATAGCTTCAGATGCAGGCGAAACGAACGAGTTAGCTTCAAATCCATACAAAACACATGATTTAGCCTCAAATCAATGCGAAGTAGAAGGTTTAGCTTCAAATGCGTGCGAAACAAATGATTTTGGCATCAAATACTTGCGATATAAATGACATAGCTTCAAATGCAGGCGACACAAACGAGTTAGCTTCAAATCCATGCGAAACACATGATTTAGCTTCAAATCCAAGCGAAACACATGATTTATCTTCAAATCAATGCGATGTAGAAGGTTTAGCTTCAAATCTGTGCGAAACAAATGATTTAGCTTCTAATCAATGCGAAGTAGAAGGCTTAGCTTCAAATCCATGCGGAACAAAGGGATTAGTTTCAGATACTTACGATATACATAATTTGGCTTCAACTGCATGCGAAATCAACGAGTTAGCTTCAAGTCCACGCGAAACACTTGATTTAGATTCAAATCAATGATATGTAGAAGGTTTAGCTTCAAATCTGCGCGTTATAAATGATTTAGCTTCAAATACTTGCGATAAAAGTGATATAGCTTCAAATACTGGCGAAACAAACGAGTTAGCTTCAAATCCACGCGAAATGCATTATATAGCTTCAAAACAGTGCGAAGTAGAAGGCTTAGCTTCAAATCCATGCGAAACGAAAGATTTAGCTTCAAATACTTGCGAATGTAAGTGCTATAGCTTCAAATGTAGGCGACACAAACGAGTTAGCCTCAAATCCATGCAAAACACGTGAGTAAGCTAAAAATGCATGCGAAAAACATGATTTAGGTTCAAATTCATGGGAAACACGTGGTTTAGCTTCAAATACATGCGAAGTAGAAGGCTCTGCTTCAAATCCATGCGAATCAAATGGTTTAGCTCCAAATACTTCGGATATACATGATTTAGCTTCAACTGCAGGCGAAACAAACGAGGTAGCTTCAAATCCAAGCGACACAACTGATTTAACTTCAAATACTTGCCGTATAAGTGATATAGCTTCAAATGCAGACGAAACAAACGAGTTAGCTTCAAATCTATGCGATACACATGATTTATATGCAAATCAATGCGACCTAGAAGGCTTAGCTTCAAATCCATGCGGAACAAATGATTTAGCTTCAAATACTTGTGATATTAGTGATATAGATTCAACTGCAGACGTAACAAACGAGTTAGATTCAAATCAATGCGAAACTCATGATTTAGCTTCAAATCAATGCGAACTAGAAGTCTTAGCTTCAAAACCATGCGAAACAAATGATTTAGCTTCAAATCAATGCGAAGTAGAAAGCTTAGCTTCAAATCCATGCGAAACGAAAGATTTAGCTTTAAATACTTGCGAATATAAGTGATATAGCTTCAAATACAGGCGACACAAACGAGTTTGCTTCAAATCCATGCCAAACACATGATTTAGCTTCAGATCCAAGCGAAACACATGATTTAGCTTCACACCAATGTGATGTAGAAGGCTTAGCTTCAAATCCGCGAGAAACAAATGATTTACATTCAAATACTTGCGATATAAGTGATATAGCTTCGAATGCAGGAGAGACAAATCAGTTACCTTCAAATCCATGCGAAACACTTGAATTAGCTTCAAATCAATGCGATGTAAAAGGTTTAGCTTCAAATCTGTGCGAAACAAATGATTTAGTTTCAAATACTTGCGATATAAGTGATATAGCTTCATATGCAGGCGAAACAAAAGAGTTAGTTTCAAATCCATGCGGAACACATGATTTAACTTCAAATCAATTCGAAGTAGAAGGCTTATATACAAATCCATGCGATACAAATCGTTTAGCTTCAAATACTTGTGATATACATGATTTAGCTTCAGCTGCATTCGAAATGGACGAGTTAACTTCTAATCCACGCGAAATACATTATTTAGTTTCAAAAGAGTGCGAATTAGAAGGCTTAGCTTCAAATACTTGCAGCATAAATGAAAGAGCTTCAAATGCAGGCGAAACAAACGAGTTAGCTTCAAATCCATGTGAAACAAATGATTTAGCTTCATATACAAGGGAAACAAATGATTTAGCTTCAAATCAATGCGATGTAGAAGGTTTAGATTCAAATATCAGCACAACAAATGACTCATCTTCAAATACTCTCGATATTGGTGATATAGCTTCAAATGCAGACGAAACACACGATCAGCTTCAAATCCATGCGAAACAAATGATTTAGTTTCAAGTCAATTCTTAGTAGAAGGCTTGGCTCCCAAATCCAAGCGAAACAAATGGCTTAGATACAGATACTTGTGATATACATGATTTAGCTTCAGCTGCATGCGAAACAAACGAGTTAGCTTCAAATCCAAGCGAGAGACGTGATTTAGCTGCAAATCAGTGCGAAGTAGAAGGCTTAGCTTCAAATACATGCGAAACACACGATTTAGCTTCAAATCAATGCGATGTAGAAGGTTTAGCTTCAAATCCAAGCGAAACACATGATTTAGCTTCATATCCATAGGATGTAGAAGGTTTAGCTTCAAATCCATGCGAAACACATTATTTTAGCTGCAAATCAGTGCGAAGTAGAAGGCTCAGGTTCAAATCAATGCGAATCAAATGGTTTATCTACAAATACGTGTGAAACACATGATTTAGCTTCAAATCAATGCGATGTAGAAGATTTAGCGTGAAACCCAAGCGAAACACATGACCTAGCTTCAAATCAATGCGATGTAGAAGGTTTAGCTTCAAATCCACGCGAAACGATTGATTTAGCTTCAAATACTTGCGATATAAATGATGTAGATTCAAATGCAGGTGAAACAAATGATTTAGCTTCAAATACTCTCGATATTAGTGATAACTTCAAATGCAGACGAAACACACGAGTTGGCTTTAAATCCATGGCGAAACAAATGATTTAGTTTCAAGTCAATTCTTAGTAGAAGGATTAGCTTCAAATCCATGCGAAACAAATGATTTCGCTTCAAATACTTGCGAATATAAGGGATGCAGCTTCAAATGCATGCGAAACAAATGATTTAGATTCAAGTCAATTCTTAGTAGAAGGCTTGGCTTCAAATCTAAGCGAAACAAATGGCTTAGACTCAGATACTTGTGATATTCATGATTTAGCTTCATCTGCATACGAAACAAACGAGTTAGCTTCAAATCCAAGCGAAAGACATGATTTAGCTGCAAATAAGTGCGAAGTAGAAGGCTTAGCTTCAAATACATGCGAAATAAATGGTTTAGCTACAAATAGTTGTGATATACATTATTTAGCTACAACTTCATGCAGAACAAACGAGTTAGCATCAAATCCATGCGAAACACACGATTTAGCTTCAAATCAATGCGATGTAGAAGGTTTAGCTTCAAATCCGCGCGAAACAAATGATTTAGATTCAAATACTTGCGATATAAGTGATATCGATGTAAATCAAAGCGAAGTCGAAGGCTTAGCTTCAAATACATGAGAAACAAATGATTTAGCTTCAGATAATTGCTATATAAATGAGGTAGCTTCAAATGCAGACAGAACAAACGAGTTAGCTTCAAATCCATACAAAACACATGTTTTATCTTAAAATTCAAGCGATACACATGGAATAGATTCAAATTCATGCGAAACAAATGCTTTAGCTTCAGATACTTGCGATATAAGTGATATAGTTCCAAATGCTGGCGAAACAAACGAGTTAGCTTCTAATCCATTCGAAACGCATGATTTAACTTCAAATCAATGCGAAGTAGAAGGCGGAGCTTCAAGTCCATGCGAAGCAAATGATTTAGATTCAGATACTTGCCATATAAGTGATATAGCTTCAAATGCAGGGGAAAAAACTAGTTAGCTCCAATTCCATGCGAAACAAATAATTTAGGTTCAGATGAATGCGAAGTAGAAGGCTTATCTTCAAATCCATGTGATACAAATGGTTTAGCTTCAAATACTTGTGATATACAAGATTTAGCTTCAACTGCATTCGAAGCAGACGAGTTAGCTCCGAATCCACGCGAAACACATTATTTAGCTTCAAAATAATGCGAATTAGAAGGCTTAGCTTCAAATCCATGCGAGACGGAAGATGTAGTTTCAAATACTTGCGAATATATGTGACATAGCTGCAAACGCAGGCGAAACAAACGAGTTAGCAACAGATCCATGCGAAACACATGATTTGGGTTCAAATCAAAGCGAAGTAGAAGGCTTAGCTTCAAATCCATGCGAATCAAATGGCTTAGCTGCAAATACTTGTGATATACATGATTTAGTTTCAACTGCATGCAAAACAAACGAGTTTGCTTCAAATACATGCGAAACACATGATTTTGCTTCAAATGAATGCGACGTAGAAGGATTAGCTTCAAATCCAAGCGAATCAAATGGTTTAGCTTCAAATACTTGTGATATACATGATTTAGCTTCAACTGGATTCGAAACAAACGAGACAGCTTCAAATCCATGCGAAACACATGATTTAGATTATAATCACTGCGAAGTAGATGGCTTAGCTTTAAGTCCATTCGAAACACATGATTTAGCTTGAAATCAGTGCGAAGTAGAAGGCTTAGCTTCAAATGCATGCGAATCAAATGGTTCAGCTTCAAATCCATGCAAAACACGTGATTTAGATTCCAATCAGAGCAAAGTAGAAGGCCTAGCTTCAAATCCATGCGAAACAAATGATTTAGCTTCAAATACTTGCGATATAAATGACACAGCTTCATATGCAGTCGAAACGAACGAGTTAGCTTCAACTCCATGCGATGCACATGATTTTGATGCAAATCAATGCGACGTAGCAGGTTTAGCTTCAAATCCATGCAAAACAAACGACATAGCATCAGATACTTGCGATATAACTGATATAGCTCCAAATGCAGATGAATGAAACGAGTTAGCTGCAAAATCCAAGCGAAACACATGATTTAGCTTCAAATCAAATTGATGTAGAAGGTTTAGCTTCAAATCCATGCGAAACAAATGATTGAGCTTCAAACACTTGGGATATAGGTGGTATATTTTCAACTGCATGCGAAACACATGAGTTAGCTTCAAATCAATGCGATGTAGAAGGTTTAGCATCAAATCCATTCGATACAAATGACTGAGCTTCAAACACTTGGGATAAAGGTGATATAGCTTCAACTGCATGCGAAACAAACGAGTTACCTTCAAATCCATGCGACAGACAAGATTTAGCTTCAAATCAATGCGATGTAGAAAGTTCAGCTTCAAATCCATGCGACGCACATGATTTAGCTTCAAATACTTGCGATATAAGTGATATAGCTTCAAAATCTGGAGGAACAAACGAGGCAGCTTCAATTCCATGCGAAACAAATGATTTAGCTTCAAATCAATGCGAAGTAGAGGGCTTAGCTTCAAATCCATGCGAATCAAATGGTTTAGCTCCAAATACTTCGGATATACATGATTTAGCTTCAACTGCAGGCGAAACAAACGAGGTAGCTTCAAATCCAAGCGACACAACTGATTTAACTTCAAATACTTGCCGTATAAGTGATATAGCTTCAAATGCAGACGAAACAAACGAGTTAGCTTCAAATCTATGCGATACACATGATTTATATGCAAATCAATGCGACCTAGAAGGCTTAGCTTCAAATCCATGCGGAACAAATGATTTAGCTTCAAATACTTGTGATATTAGTGATATAGATTCAACTGCAGACGTAACAAACGAGTTAGATTCAAATCAATGCGAAACTCATGATTTAGCTTCAAATCAATGCGAACTAGAAGTCTTAGCTTCAAAACCATGCGAAACAAATGATTTAGCTTCAAATCAATGCGAAGTAGAAAGCTTAGCTTCAAATCCATGCAAAACGAAAGATTTAGCTTTAAATACTTGCGAATATAAGTGATATAGCTTCAAATACAGGCGACACAAACGAGTTTGCTTCAAATCCATGCCAAACACATGATTTAGCTTCAGATCCAAGCGAAACACATGATTTAGCTTCACACCAATGTGATGTAGAAGGCTTAGCTTCAAATCCGCGAGAAACAAATGATTTACATTCAAATACTTGCGATATAAGTGATATAGCTTCGAATGCAGGAGAGACAAATCAGTTACCTTCAAATCCATGCGAAACACTTGAATTAGCTTCAAATCAATGCGATGTAAAAGGTTTAGCTTCAAATCTGTGCGAAACAAATGATTTAGTTTCAAATACTTGCGATATAAGTGATATAGCTTCATATGCAGGCGAAACAAAAGAGTTAGTTTCAAATCCATGCGGAACACATGATTTAACTTCAAATCAATGCGAAGTAGAAGGCTTATATACAAATCCATGCGATACAAATCGTTTAGCTTCAAATCCATGTGAAACAAATGATTTAGCTTCATATACAAGGGAAACACATGATTTAGCTTCAAATCAATGCGATGTAGAAGGTTTAGATTCAAATCTGAGCACAACAAATGACTCATCTTCAAATACTCTCGATATTGGTGATATAGCTTCAAATGCAGACGAAACACACGATCAGCTTCAAATCCATGCGAAACAAATGATTTAGTTTCAAGTCAATTCTTAGTAGAAGGCTTGGCTCCAAATCCAAGCGAAACAAATGGCTTAGATACAGATACTTGTGATATACATGATTTAGCTTCAGCTGCATGCGAAACAAACGAGTTAGCTTCAAATCCAAGCGAGAGACGTGATTTAGCTGCAAATCAGTGCGAAGTAGAAGGCTTAGCTTCAAATACATGCGAAACACACGATTTAGCTTCAAATCAATGCGATGTAGAAGGTTTAGCTTCAAATCCAAGCGAAACACATGATTTAGCTTCATATCCATAGGATGTAGAAGGTTTAGCTTCAAATCCATGCGAAACACATTATTTTAGCTGCAAATCAGTGCGAAGTAGAAGGCTCAGGTTCAAATCAATGCGAATCAAATGGTTTATCTACAAATACGTGTGAAACACATGATTTAGCTTCAAATCAATGCGATGTAGAAGGTTTAGCGTGAAACCCAAGCGAAACACATGACCTAGCTTCAAATCAATGCGATGTAGAAGGTTTAGCTTCAAATCCACGCGAAGCGAATGATTTAGCTTCAAATACTTGCGATATAAATGATGTAGATTCAAATGCAGGTGAAACAAATGATTTAGCTTCAAATACTCTCGATATTAGTGATAACTTCAAATGCAGACGAAACACACGAGTTGGCTTTAAATCCATGGCGAAACAAATGATTTAGTTTCAAGTCAATTCTTAGTAGAAGGATTAGCTTCAAATCCATGCGAAACAAATGATTTCGCTTCAAATACTTGCGAATATAAGGGATGCAGCTTCAAATGCATGCGAAACAAATGATTTAGATTCAAGTCAATTCTTAGTAGAAGGCTTGGCTTCAAATCTAAGCGAAACAAATGGCTTAGACTCAGATACTTGTGATATTCATGATTTAGCTTCATCTGCATACGAAACAAACGAGTTAGCTTCAAATCCAAGCGAAAGACATGATTTAGCTGCAAATAAGTGCGAAGTAGAAGGCTTAGCTTCAAATACATGCGAAATAAATGGTTTAGCTACAAATAGTTGTGATATACATTATTTAGCTACAACTTCATGCAAAACAAACGAGTTAGCTTCAAATACATGCGAAACACATGATTTAGCTTCAAATCAATCTGATGTAGAAGGTTTAGCTTCAAATCGATGCTAAACAAATGATTTAGTTTCAAATCAATGCGAAGTAAAAGGCTTAGCTTCAAATCCATGCGAAACGAATGATTTAGCATAAAATACTTGCGAATATAAGTGATACAGCTTCAAATGCAGGCGAAACAAACGAGTTAGCTTCAGATCCATGCGAAACACATGATTTAGTTGCAAATCAATGCGATGTAGAGGGTTTAGCTTCAAATCCATGCGATACACAAGATTTAGCTCCAAATCAATGCGATGTAGAAAGTTCAGCTTCAAATCCATGCGACGCACATGATTTAGCTTCAAATACTTGCGATATAAGTGAAATAGCTTCAAAATCTGGAGGAACAAACGAGGTAGCTTCAATTCCATGCGTAACAAATGGTTTAGCTACAAATACTTGTGATATACATTATTTAGCTACAACTGCATGCGAAACAAACGAATTAGCTTCAAATACATGGGGTACACATGATTTAGCTTCAAATCAATGCGATGTAGAGGGTTTAGCTTCAAATCCATGCGATACACAAGATTTAGCTTCAAATCAATGCGATGTAGAAAGTTCAGCTTCAAATCCATGCGACGCACATGATTTAGCTTCAAATACTTGCGATATAAGTGATATAGCTTCAAAAGCAGGAGGAACAAACGAGGTAGCTTCAATTCCACGCGAAACAAATGATTTAGCTTCAAATCAATGCGAAGTAGAAGGCTTAGCTTCAAATCCATGCGAAACACATGATTTAGCTTCAAATACTTGCGATATAAGTGATATAGTTTCAAATGCAGGTTAAAACGAACGAGTTAGCTTCAAATCCATGCGAAACACATGATTCAGCTGCAAATCAATGCGAAGTAGAAGGTTTAGCTTCAAATCCATGCGAAACATATTATTTAGGTTCAAATCAGTGTGAAATAGAAGGCTCAGGTTTAAAGCCATGCGATTCAAATGGTTCATCTTCAAATATTTGTGACAGACATGATTTAGCTTCAACTGCATTCGAAACAAACGAGTTAGCTCCAAATCCACGCGAAACACATGATTTAACTTCAAATCAGTGCGAAGTAGAAGTCTTAGCTTCAAATCCACGCAAAACACATGATTTAGGATCCAATCAATGCAAAGTAGAAGACTTAGCTTCAAATCCATGCGAAACAAATGGTTTAGCTTCAAATACTTGCGATATAAATGATACAGCTTCAAATACAGGAGAAACAAACGAGTTAGCTTCAAATCCATGCAAAATACACGATTTAGCTTCAATTCAATGCCAAGTAGAAGGCTTAGCTTCAAATCCATGCGAATCAATTGTTTAGCTGCAAATACCTGTGATATACATGATTCAGTTTCAACTGCATGCGAAACAAACGAGTTAGCTCCAAATCCACGCGATACACATGATTTAACTTCAAATCAGTGCGAAGTAGAAGGCTTAGCTTCAAATCCTTGCGAATCTAATGGTTCGGCATGAAATACTAGTGAAATGCATGATTTAGCTTCAACTGCATGCGAAACAAATGAGTTACATTCATATCCAAGTGAAACACATGATTTAGCTTCAAATACTTGCGATATAAGTGATATAGTTTCAACTGCATGCGAAACAAACGAGTTACCTTCAAATCCACGCGAAGCACATGATTTAGCTTCAAATCAAATTGATGTAGAAGGTTTAGCTTCAAATCCATGCGAAACAAATGATTGAGCTTCAAACACTTGGGATATAGGTGGTATATTTTCAACTGCATGCGAAACAAACGAGTCACCTTCAAATCCACGCGAAACACATGAGTTAGCTTCAAATCAGTGCGATGTAGAAGGTTTAGCATCAAATCCATGCGATACAAATGATTGAGCTTCAAACACTTGGGATAAAGGTGATATAGCTTCAACTGCATGCGAAACAAACGAGTTACCTTCAAATCCACGCGAAACACATGATTTAGCATCAAATCAATTTGATGTAGAAGGTTTAGCTTCAAATCCATGCGAAACAAATGATTTAGCTTCAAATCAATGCGAAGTAAAAGGCTTAGCTTCAAATCCATGCGAAACGAATGATTTAGCATAAAATACTTGCGAACATAAGTGATATAGCTTCAAATGCAGACGAAACAAACGAGTTAGCTTCAGATCCATGCGAAACACATGATTTAGTTGCAAATCAATGCGATGTAGAGGGTTTAGCTTCAAATCCATGCGATACACAAGATTTAGCTTCAAATCAATGCGATGTAGAAGGTTTAGCATCAAATCCATGCGATACAAATGATTGAGCTTCAAACACTTGGGATAAAGGTGATATAGCTTCAACTGCATGCGAAACAAACGAGTTACCTTCAAATCCACGCGAAACACATGATTTAGCTTCAAATCAATTTGATGTAGAAGGTTTAGCTTCAAATCCATGCGAAACAAATGATTTAGCTTCAAATCAATGCGAAGTAAAAGGCTTAGCTTCAAATCCATGCGAAACGAATGATTTAGCATAAAATACTTGCGAACATAAGTGATATAGCTTCAAATGCAGACGAAACAAACGAGTTAGCTTCAGATCCATGCGAAACACATGATTTAGTTGCAAATCAATGCGATGTAGAGGGTTTAGCTTCAAATCCATGCGATACACAAGATTTAGCTTCAAATCAATGCGATGTAGAAAGTTCAGCTTCAAATCCATGCGACGCACATGATTTAGCTTCAAATACTTGCGATATAAGTGATATAGCTTCAAAATCTGGAGGAACAAACGAGGTAGCTTCAATTCCATGCGAAACAATTGATTTAGCTTCAAATCAATGCGAAGTAGAGGGCTTAGCTTCAAATCAATGCGTAACAAATGGTTTAGCTACAAATACTTGTGATATACATTATTTAGCTACAACTGCATGCGAAACAAACGAGTTAGCTTCAAATACATGGGATACACATGATTTAGCTTCAAATCAATGCGATGTAGAAGGTTTAGCTTAAAATCCATGCGAAACAAATGGTTTAGCTACAAATACTTGTGATATACATTATTTAGCTACAACTGCATGCGAAACAAACGAGTTAGCTTCAAATACATGGGATACACATGATTTAGCTTCAAATCAATGCGATGTAGAAGGTTTAGCTTCAAATCCATGCGATTTACAAGATTTAGCTTCAAATCAATGCGATGTAGAAGGTTCAGCTTCAAATCCATGCGACACATATGATTTAGCTTCAAATACTTGCGATATAAGTGATATAGCTTCAAAAGCAGGAGGAACAAACGGGGTAGCTTCAATTCCACGCGAAACATATGATTTAGCTTCAAATCAATGCGAAGTAGAAGGCTTAGCTTCAAATCCATGCGAAACAAATGGTTTAGCTACAAATACTTGTGATATACATTATTTAGCTACAACTGCATGCGAAACAAACGAGTTTGCATCAAATCCATGCGAAACACACGATTTAGCTTCAAATCAATGCAATGTAGAAGGTTTAGCTTCAGATCCAAGCGAAACGAACGAGTTAGCTTCAAATCCATGCGAAACACAAGATTCAGCTGCAAATCAATGCGATGTAGAAGGTTTAGCTTCAAATCCATGCGAAACAAATGATTTAGCTACAAATACTTGTGATATACATTATTTAGCTACAGCTGCATGCGAAACAAACGAGTTTTCATCAAATCCATGCGAAACACACGATTTAGCTTCAAATCAAAGCGAAGTAGAAGGCTTAGCTTCAAATCCATGCAAACAAATGGTTTAGCTACAAATACTTGTGATATACATTATTTAGCTACAACTGCATGCGAAACAAACGAGTTAGCTTCAAATCCATGCGAAAGACATGATTCAGCATCAAATCAGTGTGAAGTAGAAGGCTTAGCATCAAACCCCATGCGAATCAAATGGATTAGATTCAAATACTTGTGATATACATGATTTAGCTTAAACTGCATTCGACACAAACGAGTTAGCTTCAAATCCATGCGAAACACATGATGCAGATGCAAATCAATGCGATGTAGAAGGTTTAGCTTCAAATCCATGCAAAACACGTGATTTAGCCCCCTATTAATGCGAAGTAGAAGGCTTAGCTTCAAATCTATGCGAAACAAATGGTTTAGCTTCAAATACTTGTGATATACGTTATTTAGATTTAACTGCATGCGCAACGAACGAGTTAGCTTCAAATCCATGCGAAACACATAATTTAGCTTCAAATCTATGCGAAGTATCAGGTTTAAATTCAAATCCATGCGAAACACAATATTTAGCGTCAAATCAATGCGAAGTAGAAGGCAGAGCATCAAATCCATGCGATACAAATGGTTTAGCTTCAAATACTTGTGATATACATGATTTAGCTTCAACTGCATTCGAAGCAAACGAGTTAGCTCCAAATCCACGCGAAACACATGATTTAACTTCAAATCAGTGCGAAGTAGAAGGCTTAGCTTCAAATCCATGCGAATCTAATGGTTCGCCTTCAAATACTTGTGAAATGCATGATTTAGCTTCAACTGCGTGCGAAACAACGAGTTACCTTAAAATCCACGCGAAACACATAATTTAGCTTCAAATCAATGCGAAGTAGCAGGTTTATCTTCAAATCCATGCGAAACACATGATTCAGCTGCAAATCAATGCGATGTAGAAGGCTTAGATTCAAATCCATGCGAAACACATGATTTAGCTTCAAATACTTGCGATATAAGTGATATAGTTTCAAATGCAGGTTAAAACGAACGAGTTAGCTTCAAATCCATGCGAAACACATGATTCAGCTGCAAATCAATGCGAAGTAGAAGGTTTAGCTTCAAATCCATGCGAAACATATTATTTAGGTTCAAATCAGTGTGAAATAGAAGGCTCAGGTTTAAAGCCATGCGATTCAAATGGTTCATCTTCAAATATTTGTGACAGACATGATTTAGCTTCAACTGCATTCGAAACAAACGAGTTAGCTCCAAATCCACGCGAAACACATGATTTAACTTCAAATCAGTGCGAAGTAGAAGTCTTAGCTTCAAATCCACGCAAAACACATGATTTAGGATCCAATCAATGCAAAGTAGAAGACTTAGCTTCAAATCCATGCGAAACAAATGGTTTAGCTTCAAATACTTGCGATATAAATGATACAGCTTCAAATACAGGAGAAACAAACGAGTTAGCTTCAAATCCATGCAAAATACACGATTTAGCTTCAATTCAATGCCAAGTAGAAGGCTTAGCTTCAAATCCATGCGAATCAATTGTTTAGCTGCAAATACCTGTGATATACATGATTCAGTTTCAACTGCATGCGAAACAAACGAGTTAGCTCCAAATCCACGCGATACACATGATTTAACTTCAAATCAGTGCGAAGTAGAAGGCTTAGCTTCAAATCCTTGCGAATCTAATGGTTCGGCATGAAATACTAGTGAAATGCATGATTTAGCTTCAACTGCATGCGAAACAAATGAGTTACATTCATATCCAAGTGAAACACATGATTTAGCTTCAAATACTTGCGATATAAGTGATATAGTTTCAACTGCATGCGAAACAAACGAGTTACCTTCAAATCCACGCGAAGCACATGATTTAGCTTCAAATCAAATTGATGTAGAAGGTTTAGCTTCAAATCCATGCGAAACAAATGATTGAGCTTCAAACACTTGGGATATAGGTGGTATATTTTCAACTGCATGCGAAACAAACGAGTCACCTTCAAATCCACGCGAAACACATGAGTTAGCTTCAAATCAGTGCGATGTAGAAGGTTTAGCATCAAATCCATGCGATACAAATGATTGAGCTTCAAACACTTGGGATAAAGGTGATATAGCTTCAACTGCATGCGAAACAAACGAGTTACCTTCAAATCCACGCGAAACACATGATTTAGCTTCAAATCAATTTGATGTAGAAGGTTTAGCTTCAAATCCATGCGAAACAAATGATTTAGCTTCAAATCAATGCGAAGTAAAAGGCTTAGCTTCAAATCCATGCGAAACGAATGATTTAGCATAAAATACTTGCGAACATAAGTGATATAGCTTCAAATGCAGACGAAACAAACGAGTTAGCTTCAGATCCATGCGAAACACATGATTTAGTTGCAAATCAATGCGATGTAGAGGGTTTAGCTTCAAATCCATGCGATACACAAGATTTAGCTTCAAATCAATGCGATGTAGAAGGTTTAGCATCAAATCCATGCGATACAAATGATTGAGCTTCAAACACTTGGGATAAAGGTGATATAGCTTCAACTGCATGCGAAACAAACGAGTTACCTTCAAATCCACGCGAAACACATGATTTAGCTTCAAATCAATTTGATGTAGAAGGTTTAGCTTCAAATCCATGCGAAACAAATGATTTAGCTTCAAATCAATGCGAAGTAAAAGGCTTAGCTTCAAATCCATGCGAAACGAATGATTTAGCATAAAATACTTGCGAACATAAGTGATATAGCTTCAAATGCAGACGAAACAAACGAGTTAGCTTCAGATCCATGCGAAACACATGATTTAGTTGCAAATCAATGCGATGTAGAGGGTTTAGCTTCAAATCCATGCGATACACAAGATTTAGCTTCAAATCAATGCGATGTAGAAAGTTCAGCTTCAAATCCATGCGACGCACATGATTTAGCTTCAAATACTTGCGATATAAGTGATATAGCTTCAAAATCTGGAGGAACAAACGAGGTAGCTTCAATTCCATGCGAAACAATTGATTTAGCTTCAAATCAATGCGAAGTAGAGGGCTTAGCTTCAAATCAATGCGTAACAAATGGTTTAGCTACAAATACTTGTGATATACATTATTTAGCTACAACTGCATGCGAAACAAACGAGTTAGCTTCAAATACATGGGATACACATGATTTAGCTTCAAATCAATGCGATGTAGAAGGTTTAGCTTAAAATCCATGCGAAACAAATGGTTTAGCTACAAATACTTGTGATATACATTATTTAGCTACAACTGCATGCGAAACAAACGAGTTAGCTTCAAATACATGGGATACACATGATTTAGCTTCAAATCAATGCGATGTAGAAGGTTTAGCTTCAAATCCATGCGATTTACAAGATTTAGCTTCAAATCAATGCGATGTAGAAGGTTCAGCTTCAAATCCATGCGACACATATGATTTAGCTTCAAATACTTGCGATATAAGTGATATAGCTTCAAAAGCAGGAGGAACAAACGGGGTAGCTTCAATTCCACGCGAAACAAATGATTTAGCTTCAAATCAATGCGAAGTAGAAGGCTTAGCTTCAAATCCATGCGAAACAAATGGTTTAGCTACAAATACTTGTGATATACATTATTTAGCTACAACTGCATGCGAAACAAACGAGTTTGCATCAAATCCATGCGAAACACACGATTTAGCTTCAAATCAATGCAATGTAGAAGGTTTAGCTTCAGATCCAAGCGAAACGAACGAGTTAGCTTCAAATCCATGCGAAACACAAGATTCAGCTGCAAATCAATGCGATGTAGAAGGTTTAGCTTCAAATCCATGCGAATCAAATGGATTAGATTCAAATACTTGTGATATACATGATTTAGCTTAAACTGCATTCGACACAAACGAGTTAGCTTCAAATCCATGCGAAACACATGATGCAGATGCAAATCAATGCGATGTAGAAGGTTTAGCTTCAAATCCATGCAAAACACGTGATTTAGCCCCCTATTAATGCGAAGTAGAAGGCTTAGCTTCAAATCTATGCGAAACAAATGGTTTAGCTTCAAATACTTGTGATATACGTTATTTAGATTTAACTGCATGCGCAACGAACGAGTTAGCTTCAAATCCATGCGAAACACATAATTTAGCTTCAAATCTATGCGAAGTATCAGGTTTAAATTCAAATCCATGCGAAACACAATATTTAGCGTCAAATCAATGCGAAGTAGAAGGCAGAGCATCAAATCCATGCGATACAAATGGTTTAGCTTCAAATACTTGTGATATACATGATTTAGCTTCAACTGCATTCGAAGCAAACGAGTTAGCTCCAAATCCACGCGAAACACATGATTTAACTTCAAATCAGTGCGAAGTAGAAGGCTTAGCTTCAAATCCATGCGAATCTAATGGTTCGCCTTCAAATACTTGTGAAATGCATGATTTAGCTTCAACTGCGTGCGAAACAACGAGTTACCTTAAAATCCACGCGAAACACATAATTTAGCTTCAAATCAATGCGAAGTAGCAGGTTTATCTTCAAATCCATGCGAAACACATGATTCAGCTGCAAATCAATGCGATGTAGAAGGCTTAGATTCAAATCCATGCAAAACACGTGATTTAGGATCCAATCAATGCGAAGTAGAAGCCTCAGCTTCAAATCCATGCGATACAAATGGTTCATCTTCAAATACTTGTGAAAGACATGATTTAGCTTCAACTGCATTCGAAACAAACGAGTTAGCTCCAAATCCACGCGAAACACATGATTTAACATCAAATCAGTGCGAAGTAGAAGACTTAGCTTCAAATCCATGCGAATCTAATGGTTCGGCTTCAAATACTTGTGAAATGCATGATTTAGCTTCAACGGCATGCGAAACAAGGAGTTACCTTCAAATCCACGCGAAACACATAATTTAGCTTCAAATGAATGCGATATAAGTGATATAGTTTCAACTGCATGCGAAACAAACGAGTTACCTTCAAATCCACGCGAAGCACATGATTTAGCTTCAAATCAAATTGATGTAGAAGGTTTAGCTTCAAATCCATGCGAAACAAATGATTGAGCTTCAAACACTTGGGATATAGGTGGTATATTTTCAACTGCATGCGAAACAAACGAGTCACCTTCAAATCCACGCGAAACACATGAGTTAGCTTCAAATCAGGGCGATGTAGAAGGTTTAGCATCAAATCCATGCGATACAAATGATTGAGCTTCAAACACTTGGGATAAAGGTGATATAGCTTCAACTGCATGCGAAACAAACGAGTTACCTTCAAATCCACGCGAAACACATGATTTAGCTTCAAATCAATTTGATGTAGAAGGTTTAGCTTCAAATCCATGCGAAACAAATGATTTAGCTTCAAATCAATGCGAAGTAAAAGGCTTAGCTTCAAATCCATGCGAAACGTATGATTTAGCATAAAATACTTGCGAACATAAGTGATATAGCTTCAAATGCAGACGAAACAAACGAGTTAGCTTCAGATCCATGCGAAACACATGATTTAGTTGCAAATCAATGCGATGTAGAGGGTTTAGCTTCAAATCCATGCGATACACAAGATTTAGCTTCAAATCAATGCGATGTAGAAAGTTCAGCTTCAAATCCATGCGACGCACATGATTTAGCTTCAAATACTTGCGATATAAGTGATATAGCTTCAAAATCTGGAGGAACAAACGAGGTAGCTTCAATTCCATGCGAAACAAATGATTTAGCTTCAAATCAATGCGAAGTAGAGGGCTTAGCTTCAAATCAATGCGTAACAAATGGTTTAGCTACAAATACTTGTGATATACATTATTTAGCTACAACTGCATGCGAAACAAACGAGTTAGCTTCAAATACATGGGATACACATGATTTAGCTTCAAATCAATGCGATGTAGAGGGTTTAGCTTCAAATCCATGCGATACACAAGATTTAGCTTCAAATCAATGCGATGTAGAAAGTTCAGCTTCAAATCCATGCGACGCACATGATTTATCTTCAAATACTTGCGATATAAGTGATACAACTTCAAAATCTGGAGGAACAAACGAGGTAGCTTCAATTCCATGCGAAACAAATGATTTAGCTTCAAATCAATGCGAAGTAGAAGGCGTAGCTTCAAATCCTTGCGAAACAAATGGTTTAGCTACAAATATTTGTGATATACATTATTTAGCTACAACTGCATGCGAAACAAACGAGTTAGTTTCAAATCCATGCGAAACACATGATTTAGCTTAAAATCAATGCGATGTAGAAGGTTTAGCTTCAAATCCATGCGAAACAAATGATTGAGCTTCAAACACTTGAGATATAGGTGGTATAGCTCCAACTGCATGCGAAACAAACGAGTTACCTTCAAATCCACGCGAAATACATGAGTCAGCTTCAAATCCATGCGACACATATGATTTAGCTTCAAATACTTGCGATATAAGTGATATAGCTTCAAAAGCAGGAGGAACAAACGAGGTTGCTTCAGTTCTATGCGATACAAATGATTTAGCTTCAAATCAATGCGAAGTAGAAGGCTTAGCTTCAAATCCATGCGAAACAAATGGTTTAGCTACAAATACTTGTGATATACATTATTTAGCTACAACTGCATGCGAAACAAACGAGTTTGCATCAAATCCATGCGAAACACACGATTTAGCTTCAAATCAATGCAATGTAGAAGGTTTAGCTTCAGATCCAAGCGAAACGAACGAGTTAGCTTCAAATCCATGCGAAACACAAGATTCAGCTTCAAATGAATGCGAAGTAGCAGGTTTAGCTTCAAATCCATGCAAAACACGTGATTTAGGATCCAATCAATGCCAAGTAGAAGGCTTAGCTTCAAATCCATGCGAATCAATTGTTTAGCTGCAAATACTTGTGATATACATGATTTAGTTTCAACTGCATGCGAAACAAACGAGTTAGCTTCAAATCGATGCGAAACACAATATTTAGCGTCAAATCAATGCGAAGTAGAAGGCAGAGCTTCAAATCCATGCGATACAAATGGTTTAACTTCAAATACTTGTGATATACATGATTTAGCTTCAACTGTATTCGAAGCAAACGAGTTAGCTCCAAATCCACGCGAAACACATGATTTAGCTTAAAATCAATGCGATGTAGAAGGTTTAGCTTCAAATCCATGCGATTTACAAGATCTAGCTTCAAATCAATGCGATGTAGAAGGTTCAGCTTCAAATCCATGCGACACATATGATTTAGCTTCAAATACTTGCGATATAAGTGATATAGCTTCAAAAGCAGGAGGAACAAACGAGGTAGCTTCAATTCCACGCGAAATAAATGATTTAGCTTCAAATCAATGCGAAGTAGAAGGTTTAGCTTCAAATCCATGCGATACACAAGATTTAGCTTCAAATCAATTCGATGTAGTAGGTTCAGCTTCAAATCCATGCGACACATATGACTTAGCTTCAAATACTTGCGATATAAGTGATATAGCTTCAAAAGCAGGAGGAACAAACGAGGTAGCTTCAATTCCATGCGAAACAAATGATTTAGCTTCAAATCAATGCGAAGTAGAAGGCGTAGCTTCAAATCCTTGCGAAACAAATGGTTTAGCTACAAATATTTGTGATATACATTATTTAGCTACAACTGCATGCGAAACAAACGAGTTAGTTTCAAATCCATGCGAAACACATGATTTAGCTTAAAATCAATGCGATGTAGAAGGTTTAGCTTCAAATCCATGCGAAACAAATGATTGAGCTTCAAACACTTGAGATATAGGTGGTATAGCTCCAACTGCATGCGAAACAAACGAGTTACCTTCAAATCCACGCGAAATACATGAGTCAGCTTCAAATCCATGCGACACATATGATTTAGCTTCAAATACTTGCGATATAAGTGATATAGCTTCAAAAGCAGGAGGAACAAACGAGGTTGCTTCAGTTCTATGCGAAACAAATGATTTAGCTTCAAATCAATGCGAAGTAGAAGGCTTAGCTTCAGTTCTATGCGAAACAAATGATTTACCTTCAAATCCACGCGAAACACATGAGTTAGCTTCAAATCAATGCGATGTAGAAGGTTTAGCTTCAAATCGAAGCGAACCACATGATTTAGCTTCAAATACTTGCGATATAAGTGATATAGATTCAAATACAGGCGAAGCGAACGAGTTAGCTTCAAATCCATGCGAAACACATGATTCATTTGCAAATCAATGCGATGTAGAAGGTTCAGCTTCAAATCCATGCAAAACACGTGATTTAGCTTCCAATTAATGCGAAGTAGAAGGTTTAGCTTCAAATCCATGCGATACACAAGATTCATTTGCAAATCAATTCGATGTAGAAGGTTCAGCTTCAAATCCATGCGACACATAGAATTTAGCTTCATACACTTGGGATATAGGTGGTATAGCTCCAACTGCATGCGAAACAAACGAGTTACCTTCAAATCCACGCGAAATACATGAGTCAGCTTCAAATCCATGCGACACATATGATTTAGCTTCAAATACTTGCGATATAAGTGATATAGCTTCAAAAGCAGGAGGAACAAACGAGGTTGCTTCAGTCCTATGCGAAACAAATGATTTAGCTTCAAATCAATGCGAAGTAGAAGGCTTAGCTTCAAATCCATGCGAAACAAATGATTTAGCTACAAATACTTGTGATATACATTATTTAGCTACAACTGCATGCGAAACAAACGAGTTAGCTTCAAATCCATGCGATACACATGATTTAGCTTCAAATCAATGCGAAGTAGAAGGTTTAGCTTCAAATCCGTGCGAAACAAATGATTTTGGCATCAAATACTTGCGATATAAGTGATCTAGCTTCAAATACAGGCGATATAAGTGATATAGCTTCAAATGCAGGCGAAACAGAACAGTTAGCGTCAAATCCATGCCGGTCACGTGATTTAACTTCAAATCAATGCGAAGTAGAAGGCGTATTTGCAAATCCATGCGATACAAATTGTTTAGTTTCAAATACTTGGGATATGCATGATTAAGCTTCAGCTGTATTCGTAACAGACGAGTTAGCTTCGAATCCACTCGAAATACATTATTTAGCTTCAAGACAATGCGAATTAGAAGGCTTAGCTTCAAATCCATGCGAATCAAATGGTTTAGTTTCAAATACTTGTGATATACATGATTTAGTTTCAACTGCATACGAAACAAACGAGATAGCTTCAAAATCCAAGCAAAACACATGATTCAGCTGCAAATCATCGCGATGTAGAAGGTTTAGCTTCAAATCCATTCGAAACAAATGATTAGCTTGAAACACTTGGGATATAAGCGATATAGCTTCAAATGCAGACGAATCAAACAAGTTAGCTTGAAAATCCATGCGATACGCATGATTTAGCTTCAATTCAATGCGAAGTAGAAGGATTAGCTTCAAATCCATGCGAATCAAATGATTTAGGTTTAGATACTTGCGACATAGGTGATACAGCTTCAACTGCAGGGGAAACATACGAGTTAGCTTCAAATCGATGCGAAGTAGAAGGCGTATTTGCATATCCATGCGATACAAATTGTTTAGTTTCAAATACTTGGGATATGCATGATTAAGCTTCAGCTGCATTCGTAACAGACGAGTTAGCTTCGAATCCACGCGAAATACATTATTTAGCTTCAAGACAATGCGAATTAGAAGGCTTAGCTTCAAATCCATGCGAATCAAATGGTTTAGTTTCAAATACTTGTGATATACATGATTTAGTTTCAACTGCATACGAAACAAACGAGTTAGCTTCAAAATCCAAGCAAAACACATGATTCAGCTGCAAATCATCGCGATGTAGAAGGTTTAGCTTCAAATCCATTCGAAACAAATGATTAGCTTGAAACACTTGGGATATAAGCGATATAGCTTCAAAAGCAGACGAATCAAACAAGTTAGCTTGAAAATCCATGCGATACGCATGATTTAGCTTCAATTAATGCGAAGTAGAAGGATTAGCTTCAAATCCATGCGAATCAAATGATTTAGGTTTAGATACTTGCGACATAGGTGATACAGCTTCAACTGCAGGGGAAACATACGAGTTAGCTTCAAAATCCAAGCAAAACACATGATTCAGCTTCAAATCAATGCTATGTAGAAGATTTAGCATCAAATCCATGCGGAACAAATGATTTAGATTCAGATACTTGCGATGTAAGTGATATAGTATCAAATGCAGGCGAAACAAACGAGGTAGCTTCAAATCCATGCGAAACAAATGATTTAGCTGCAAATCAGTGCGAAGTAGATGGCTCAGGTTCAAATCCATGCGATTCAAATGGTTAATCTTCAAATACTTGTGAAAGACATGATTTAGCTTAAACTGCATGCGGAACAAACGAGTTAGCTTCAAATCAATGCGATGTAGAAAGTTTAGCTTCAAATCCATGCGAAAAAAATGGTTGAGCTACAAATACTTGTGATATATATTATTTAGCTACAACTGCATGCGAAACAAACGAGTTAGCTACAAATCCATGCGAAACACACGATTTAGCTTCAAATCAATGCGATGTAGAAGGTTTAGCTTCAAATCCATGCGAAACACACGATTTAGCTGAAAATCAATGCGATGTAGAAGGTTTAGCTTCAAATCCATGCGATACACAAGATTTAGCCTCAAATCAATGCGATGTAGGAGGTTCAGCTTCAAATCCATGCGACACATATGATTTAGCTTCAAATACTTGCGATATAAGTGATATAGCTTCAAAAGCTGGAGGAACAAACGAGGTAGCTTCAATTCCATGAGAAACAAATGATTTAGCTTCAAATTAATGCGAAGTAGAAGGCTTAGCTTCAAATCCATGCGAAACAAATGGTTTAGCTACAAATACTTGTGATATATATTATGAAGCTAGAACTGCATGCGACACAAACGAGTTAGATTCAAATCCATGCGTAACACATAATTTAGCTTCAAATCAATGCGATGTAGAAGGATTATCTTCAAATCCAAGCGAAACACATGATTTAGCTTCCAATACTTGCGCTATAATTGATTTAGCTTCAACTGCATGCGAAACAAACGAGTTACCTTCAAATCCACGCGAAACACATGATTTAGCTTCAAATCAATGTGATGTAGAAGGCTAAGCTTCAAATCCATGCAAAACACATGATTTAGGATCCAATCAATGCGAAGTAGAAAGCTTAGCTTCAAATCCATGCGAAACAAATGGTTTAGCTTCAAATACTTGCGATATAAATGATACAGCTTCAAATACAGGAGAAACAAACGAGTTAGCTTCAAATCCATGCAAAATACACGATTTAGCTTCAATTCAATGCCAAGTAGAAGGCTTAGCTTCAAATCCATGCCAATCAATTGTTTAGCTGCAAATACTTGTGATATACATGATTCAGTTTCAACTGCATGCGAAACAAACGAGTTAGCTTCAAATTCATGCGAAACACAATATATAGCGTCAAATCAATGCGAAGTAGAAGGGAGAGCTTCAAATCCATGCGATACAAATGGTTTAGCTACAAATACTTGTGATATACATGATTTAGCTTCAACTGCATTCGAGACAAACGAGTTAGCTTCAAATCCGTGCGAAACACATGATTTAGGTTCAAATCAATGCGATGTAGAAGGTTTAGCTTCAAATCCATGCAAAACACGTGATTTAGCTTCCTATTATTGCGAAGTAGAAGGCATAGCTTCAAATCTATGCGAAACAAATGGTTTAGCTTCAAATACTTGTGATATACGTTATTTAGATTTAACTGCATGCGCAACGAATGAGTTAGCTTCAAATCCATGCGAAACACATGATTTAGCTGCAAATCAATGCGATGTAGAAGGTTTAGCTTCAAATCCATGCGATCTAGAAGGTTTAGCTTCAAATCCATGCGAAACAAATGATTTAGCTTCAAATCAATGCGAAGTAGAAGGGTTAGCTTCAAATCCATGCGAAACAAATGGATAAGATACAAATGCTTGTGATATACATTATTTAGCTACAACTGCATGCGAAACAAACGAGTTAGCTTCAAATCCATGCGAAACACATGATTTAGCTACAAATCAATGCGATGTAGAAGGTTTAGCTTCAAATCCATGCGATTTACACGATTTAGCTTCAAATCAATGCGATGTAGAAGGTTCAGCTTCAAATCCATGCGAAACACATGATTTAGCTTCAAACATTTGGGATATGGGTGGTGTAGCTTCAACTGCATGCAAAACAGACGAGTTACCTTCAAATCCATGCTAAACACTTGATTTAGTTGCAAATCAATGCGATGTAGAAGTTTCAGCTTCAAATGCATGCGACACATATGATTTAGCTTCAAATACTTGCGATATAAGTAATATAGCATCAAAAGCTGGAGGAACAAACGAGTTAGCTTCAAGTCCATGCGAAACACATAATTTAGCTTATAATCAATGCGATGTAGAAGGTTTTGCTTCAAATCTGTGCGAAACAAATGATTTAGCTTCTAATACTTGCGATATAAGTGATATAGCTTCAAATGCAGACGAAACAAACGAGTTAGCTACAAATCCAAGCGAAACACACGATTTAGCTTCAATTCAATGCCAAGTAGAAGGCTTAGCTTCAAATCCATGCGACACATATGATTTAGCTTCAAATTAATGCGAAGTAGAAGGCTTAGCTTCAAATCCATGCGAAAAAAATGGTTTAGCTTCAAACACTTGGGATATGGGTGGTGTAGCTTCAACTGCATGCGATACACAAGATTTTGCTTCAAATCAATGCGATGTAGAAGTTTCAGCTTCAAATGCATGCGACACATATGATTTAGCTTCAAATACTTGTGATATACGTTATTTAGATTTAACTGCATGCGCAACGAACTAGTTAGCTTCAAATCCATGCGAAACACGCGATTTAGCTTCAAATCAATACGAAGTAGAAGGTTTAGCTTCAAATCCATGCGAAGCAAATGATTTAGCTTCAAACACTTGGGGTATAAGTGATATAGCTTCAAATGCCGACTAATCAAACGAGTTAGCTTCAAATCCATGCGAAACACACGATTTAGCTGCAAATCAATGCGATGTAGAAGGTTTAGATTCAAATCCATGCCAAACACATGATTTAGCTTCAAATTTATGAGATGTAGAAGGTTTAGCTTCAAATCCATGCGAAACACATTATTTAGCTTCAAATCAATGCGCTGTAGAAGGTTTAGATACAAGTCCATGCGATACACATGATTTAGCTTCAAATCAATGCGATGTAGTAGGTTCAGCTTCAAATCCATGCGATATACGTGATATAGCTTCAAAAGCAGGAGGAACAAACGAGGTAGCTTCAATTCCATGCGATCAAATGATTTAGCTTCAAATACTTGTGATATACATGATATAGCTTCAAATGCAGGCGGAAAAAACGAGTTAGCTTCAAATCCATGCGAAAGACATGATTCAGCTTCAAATCAGTGCTTTCCTGGAGGCTTAGCATCAAAACCCATGCGAAACAAACGAGTTAGCTTCAAATCCATGCGAAACACATGATTTAGCTTCAAATCAATGCGCTGTAGAAGGTTTAGCTACAAGTCCATGCGATACACATGATTTAGCTTCAAATCAATGCGATGTAGTAGGTTCAGCTTCAAATCCATGCGATATAAGTGATATAGCTTCAAAAGCAGGAGGAACAAACGAGGTAGCTTCAATTCCATGCGATCAAATGATTTAGCTTCAAATACTTGTGATATACATGATGTAGCTTCAAATGCATGCGAAACAAACGAGTTAGCTTCAAATCCATGCGAAACACATGATTTAGCTTCAAATCAATGCGATGTAGAAGGTATAGATTCAAATCCATGCCAAACACATGATTTAGCTTCAAATCCATGGGATGTAGAAGGTTTAGCTTCAAATCCATGCGAAACAAATGGTTTAGCTTCAAATACTTGTGATATACGTTATTTAGATTTAACTGCATGGGCAACGAACCAGTTAGCTTCAAATCCATGCGAAACACACGATTTAGCTGCAAATCAATGCGATGTAGAATGTTTAGCTTCAAATCCATGCGATACACAAGATTTAGCCTCAAATCAATGCGATGTAGAAGGTTCAGCTTCAAATCCATGCGACACATATGATTTAGCTCCAAATACTTGCGATATAAGTGATATAGCTTCAAAAGCGGGAGGAACAAACGAGGTAGCTTCAATTCCGTGTGAAACAAATGATTTAGCTTCAAATCATTGCGAAGTAGAAGGCTTAGCTTCAAATCCATGCGAAACAAATGGTTTAGCTACAAATACTTGCGATATACATTATTAAGCTACAACTGCATGCGAAACAAACGAGTTAGCTTCAAATCCATGCGAAACACATGATTTAGGTTCAAATCAATGCGATGTAGAAGGTTTAGCTTCAAATCCATGCAAAACACGTGATTTAGCTTCCTATTAATGCGAAGTAGAAGGCTTAGCTTCAGTTCTATACGAAACAAATGATTTAGCTTCAAATCAATGCGAAGTACAAGGCTTAGCTTCAAATCCATGCGAAACAAATGATTTAGCTACAAATACTTGTGATATACATTATTTAGCTACAACTGCATGAGAAACAAACGAGTTAGCTTCAAATCTACGCGAAACACATGAATTGGTTCAAATGAATGCGATGTAGAAGGTTTAGCTTCAAATCCAAGCGAAACACATGATTTAGCTTCAAATACTTGCGATATAAGTGATGTAGATTCAACTGCAGGCGAAATGAACGAGTTAGCTTCAAATCCATGCGAAACACATGATTTAGCTGCAAATCAATGCGTTGTAGGAGGTTTAGCGTCAAATCCATGCGAAACACATGATTTAGCTTCAAATACTTGCGATATAAGTGATATAGTTTCAAATGCAGGCGAAACGAACGAGTTAGCTTCAAATCCATGCGAAACACATGATTCAGCTGCAAATCAATGCGATGTAGAAGGTTTAGACTCAAATCCATGCCAAACAAATGATTTAGCACAAATACTTGCGATATAAGGGATATAGCTTCAGATGCACGCGAAACGAACGAGTTAGCTTCAAATCCATACGAAACACATGATTTAGCTTCAAATCAATGCGAAGTAGAAGGTTTAGATTCAAATGCGTGCTAAACAAATGATTTTGGCATCAAATACTTGAGATATAAATGATATAGCTTCAAATGCAGGCGACACAAACGAGTTAGCTTCAAATCCATGCGAAACACATGATTCAGCTGCAAATTAATGCTATGTAGAAGGCTTAGATTCAAATCCATGCAAAACACGTGATTTAGGATCCAATCAATGCGAAGTAGAAGGCTTAGCTTCAAATCCATGCGAGACAAATGCTTTAGCTTCAAATACTTGCGATATAAATGATATAGCTTCAAATCCATACGAAACACATGATTTAGCTTCAAATCAATGCGAAGTAGAAGGTTTAGCTTCAAATCCGTGCGGAACAAATGATTTTGGCATCAAATACTTGCGATATAAGTGATATAGCTTCAATGCTGGCCAAACAAACGAGTTTGCTTCATATCCATGAGAAACACATGATTTAGCTTCAAATCCATGCGAAACAAATGGTTGAGCTACAAATAATTGTGACAGACATGATTTAGCTTCATCTGCATTCGAAACAAACGAGTTACCTTCAAATCCACGCGAAACACATGATTTAGCTTCAAATCAGTGCGAAGTAGAAGGCTTAGCTTCAAATCTATGCGAATCTAATGGTTCGGCTTCAAATACTTGTGAAATGCATGATTTAGCTTCAACTGCATGCGAAACAACGAGTTACCTTCAAATCCACGCGAAACACATAATTTAGCTTCAAATCAATGCGAAGTAGCAGGTTTAGCTTGAAATCCATGCGAAACAAATGATTGAGCTTCCAATACTTGCGATATAAATGATATAGCTTCAAATACAGCAGAAACAAACGAGTTAGCTTCAAATCCATGCAAAACACACGATTTAGCTTCAATTCAATGCCAAGTAGAAGGCTTAGCTTCAAATGCATGCGAATGAATTGTTTAGCTGCAGATACATGTGATATACATAATTTAGTTTCAACTGCATGCGAAACAACGAGTTACCTTCAAATCCACGCGAAACACATAATTTAGCTTCAAATCAATGCGAAGTAGCAGGTTTAGATCCAAATCCATGCGAAACACATGATTTAGCTTCAAATACTTGCGATATAAGTGATATAGTTTCAAATGCAGGCGAAACGAACGAGTTAGCACGCAAATCCATGCGAAACACATGATTCAGCTGCAAATCAATGCGATGTAGAAGGTTTAGCTTCAAATCCATGCCAAACACATGATTTAGCTTCAAATCCATTGGATGTAGAAGGTTTAGATTCAAATCCATGCGAAACACATTATTTAGGTGCAAATCAGTGCGAAGTAGAAGGCTCAGGTTCAAAGCCATGCGATTCAAATGGTTCATCTTCAAATACTTGTGAAAGACATGATTTAGCTTCAACTGCATTCGAAACAAACGAGTTACCTTCAAATCCATGCGAAACACATTATTTAGGTGCAAATCCAAGCGAAACACATGATTTCTCTTCAAATCAATGCGATGTAAAAGGTTTAGCTTCAAATCTGTGCGAAACAAATGATTTAGCACAAATACTTGCGATATAAGGGATATAGCTTCAGATGCAGGCGAAACGAACGAGTTAGCTTCAAATCCATACGAAACACATGATTTAGCTTCAAATGAATGCGAAGTAGAAGGTTTAGATTCAAATGCGTACGAAACAAATGATTTTGACATCAAATACTTGCGATATAAATGATATAGCTTCAAATGCAGGCGACACAAACGAGTTAGCTTCAAATCCATGCGAAACACATGATTCAGCTGCAAATTAATGCTATGTAGAAGGCTTAGATTCAAATCCATGCAAAACACGTGATTTAGGATCCAATCAATGCGAAGTAGAAGGCTTAGCTTCAAATCCATGCGAGACAAATGCTTTAGCTTCAAATACTTGCGATATAAATGATATAGCTTCAAATACAGCAGAAACAAACGAGTTAGCTTCAAATCCATGCAAAACACACGATTTAGCTTCAATTCAATGCCAAGTAGAAGGCTTAGCTTCAAATCCATGCGAATGAATTGTTTAGCTGCAAATACATGTGATATACATGATTTAGTTTCAACTGCATGCGAAACAACGAGTTACCTTCAAATCCACGCGAAACACATAATTTAGCTTCAAATCAATGCGAAGTAGCAGGTTTAGATTCAAATCCATGCGAAACACATGATTTAGCTTCAAATACTTGCGATATAAGTGATATAGTTTCAAATGCAGGCGAAACGAACGAGTTAGCACGCAAATCCATGCGAAACACATGATTCAGCTGCAAATCAATGCGATGTAGAAGGTTTAGCTTCAAATCCATGCCAAACACATGATTTAGCTTCAAATCCATGGGATGTAGAAGGTTTAGATTCAAATCCATGCGAAACCCATTATTTTGGTGCAAATCAGTGCGAAGTAGAAGGCTCAGGTTCAAAGCCATGCGATTCAAATGGTTCATCTTCAAATACTTGTGAAAGACATGATTTAGCTTCAACTGCATGCGAAACAAAGGGGTTACCTTCAAATCCACGCGAGACACATGATTTAGCTTCAAATCAATGTGATGTAGAAGGCTTAGTTTCAAATCCATGCAAAACACGTGATTTAGGATCGAATCAATGCGAAGTAGAAGGCTTAGCTTCCAATACATGCGAAACAAATGGTTTAGCTTCAAATACTAGCGACATAAATGATACAGCTTCAAATACAGGAGAAACAAACGAGTTAGCTTCAAATCCATGCAAAACACACGATTTAGCTTCAATTCAAAGCCAAGTAGAAGGCTTAGCTTCTAATACATGCGAAACAAATGGTTTAGCTTCAAATACTTGTGATATACATGATTCAGTTTCAACTGCATGCGAAACGAACGAGTTTGCTTCAAATCCATTCGAAACACAATATTTAGCGTCAAATCAATGCGAAGTAGAAGGCAGAGCTTCAAATCCATGCGATACAAATGGTTTAGCTACAAATAATTTTGATATACATTATTTAGCTACAACTGCATGCGAAACAAACGAGATAGCTTCAACTCTACGCGAAACACATGAATTGGTTCAAATGAATGCGATGTAGAAGGTTTAGCTTCAAATCCAAGCGGAACACATGATTTAGCTTCAAATACTTGCGATATAAGTGATGTAGATTCAACTGCAGCGGAATGAACGAGTTAGCTTCAAATCCATGCGAAACACATGATTTAGCTGCAAATCAATGCGTTGTAGGAGGTTTAGCGTCAAATCCATGCGATACACTAGATTAAGCTTCAAATCAATGCGATGTAGAAGGTTTAGCTTCAAATCCAAGCGAAACACATGATTTAGCTTCAAATACTTGCGATATAAGTGATATAGTTTCAAATGCAGGCGAAAGGAACGAGTTAGCTTCAAATCCATGCGAAACACATGATTCAGCTGCAAATCAATGCGATGTAGAAGGTTTAGAATCAAATCCATGCCAAACACATGATTTAGCTTCAAATCCATGGGATGTAGAAGGTTTAGCTTCAAATCCATGCGAAACAAATTATTTAGGTGTAAATCTGTGCGAAGTAGAAGGCTCAGGTTCAAAGCCATGCGATTTAAATGGTTCATCTTCAAATACTTGTGAAAGACATGATTTAGCTTCAATTGCATGCGAAACAAACGAGTTAGCTTCAAATCCATACGAAACACATGATTTAGCTTCAAATCAATGCGAAGTAGAAGGTTTAGATTCAAATGCGTGCGAAACAAATGATTTTGGCATCAAATACTTGCGATATAAATGATATAGCTTCAAATGCAGGCGACACAAACGAGATAGCTTCAAATCCATGCGAAACACATGATTTAGCTTCAAATCCAAGCGAAACACATGATTTATCTTCAAATCAATGCGATGTAAAAGGTTTAGCTTCAAATCTGTGCGAAACAAATGATTTAGCACAAATACTTGCGATATAAGGGATATAGCTTCAGATGCAGGCGAAACGAACGAGTTAGCTTCAAATCCATACGAAACACATGATTTAGCTTCAAATCAATGCGAAGTAGAAGGTTTAGATTCAAATGCGTGCGAAACAAATGATTTTGGCATCAAATACTTGCGATATAAGTGATATAGTTTCAAATGCAGGCGAAACGAACGAGTTAGCACGCAAATCCATGCGAAACACATGATTCAGCTGCAAATCAATGCGATGTAGAAGGTTTAGCTTCAAATCCATGCCAAACACATGATTTAGCTTCAAATCCATGGGATGTAGAAGGTTTAGATTCAAATCCATTCGAAACACATTATTTAGGTGCAAATCAGTGCGAAGTAGAAGGCTCAGGTTCAAAGCCATGCGATTCAAATGGTTCATCTTCAAATACTTGTGAAAGACATGATTTAGCTTCAACTGCATGCGAAACAAAGGGGTTACCTTCAAATCCACGCGAAACACATGATTTAGCTTCAAATCAATGTGATGTAGAAGGCTTAGTTTCAAATCCATGCCAAACACGTGATTTAGGATCGAATCAATGCGAAGTAGAAGGCTTAGCTTCTAATACATGCGAAACAAATGGTTTAGCTTCAAATACTTGTGATATACATGATTCAGTTTCAACTGCATGCGAAACGAACGAGTTTGCTTCAAATCCATTCGAAACACAATATTTAGCGTCAAATCAATGCGAAGTAGAAGGCAGAACTTCAAATCCATGCGATACAAATGGTTTAGCTACAAATACTTGTGATATACATTATTTAGCTACAACTGCATGCGAAACAAACGAGTTAGCTTCAAATCTACGCGAAACACATGAATTGGTTCAAATGAATGCGATGTAGAAGGTTTAGCTTCAAATCCAAGCGAAACACATGATTTAGCTTCAAATACTTGCGATATAAGTGATGTGGATTCAACTGCAGCGGAATGAACGAGTTAGCTTCAAATCCATGCGAAACACATGATTTAGCTGCAAATCAATGCGTTGTAGGAGGTTTAGCGTCAAATCCATGCGATACACTAGATTAAGCTTCAAATCAATGCGATGTAGAAGGTTTAGCTTCAAATCCAAGCGAAACACATGATTTAGCTTCAAATACTTGCGATATAAGTGATATAGTTTCAAATGCAGGCGAAACGAACGAGTTAGCTTCAAATCCATGCGAAACACATGATTCAGCTGCAAATCAATGCGATGTAGAAGGTTTAGATTCAAATCCATGCCAAACACATGATTTAGCTTCAAATCCATGGGATGTAGAAGGTTTAGCTTCAAATCCATGCGAAACAAATTATTTAGGTGTAAATCTGTGCGAAGTAGAAGGCTCAGGTTCAAAGCCATGCGATTTAAATGGTTCATCTTCAAATACTTGTGAAAGACATGATTTAGCTTCAATTGCATGCGAAACAAACGAGTTAGCTTCAAATCCATACGAAACACATGATTTAGCTTCAAATCAATGCGAAGTAGAAGGTTTAGATTCAAATGCGTGCGAAACAAATGATTTAGCACAAATACTTGCGATATAAGGGATATAGCTTCAGATGCAGGCGAAACGAACGAGTTAGCTTCAAATCCATACGAAACACATGATTTAGCTTCAAATCAATTGCGAAGTAGAAGGTTTAGATTCAAATGCGTGCGAAACAAATGATTTTGGCATCAAATACTTGCGATATAAATGATATAGCTTCAAATGCAGGCGACACAAACGAGTTAGCTTCAAATCCATGCTAAACACATGATTCAGCTGCAAATTAATGCTATGTAGAAGGCTTAGATTCAAATCCATGCAAAACTCGTGATTTAGGATCCAATCAATGCGAAGTAGAAGGCTTAGCTTCAAATCCATGCGAGACAAATGCTTTAGCTTCAAATACTTGCGATATAAATGATATAGCTTCAAATACAGCAGAAACAAACGAGTTAGCTTCAAATCCATGCAAAACACACGATTTAGCTTCAATTCAATGCCAAGTAGAAGGCTTAGCTTCAAATCCATGCGAATGAATTGTTTAGCTGCAAATACATGTGATATACATGATTTAGTTTCAACTGCATGCGAAACAACGAGTTACCTTCAAATCCACGCGAAACACATAATTTAGCTTCAAATCAATGCGAAGTAGCAGGTTTAGATTCAAATCCATGCGAAACACATGATTTAGCTTCAAATACTTGCGATATAAGTGATATAGTTTCAAATGCAGGCGAAACGAACGAGTTAGCACGCAAATCCATGCGAAACACATGATTCAGCTGCAAATCAATGCGATGTAGATGGTTTAGCTTCAAATCCATGCCAAACACATGATTTAGCTTCAAATCCATGGGATGTAGAAGGTTTAGATTCAAATCCATGCGAAACACATTATTTTGGTGCAAATCAGTGCGAAGTAGAAGGCTCAGGTTCAAAGCCATGCGATTCAAATGGTTCATCTTCAAATACTTGTGAAAGACATGATTTAGCTTCAACTGCATGCGAAACAAAGGGGTTACCTTCAAATCCACGCGAAACACATGATTTAGCTTCAAATGAATGCGATGTAGAAGGCTTAGCTTCAAATCCATGCAAAATACGTGATTTAGGATCCAATCAATGCGAAATAGAAGGCTTAGCTTCAAATCCATGCGAAACAAATGGTTTAGCATCAAATACTTGCGATAAAAATGATACAGCTTCAAATACAGGAGAAACAAACGAGTTAGCTTCAAATCCATGCAAAACACACGATTTAGCTTCAATTCAAAGCCAAGTAGAAGGCTTAGCTTCTAATACATGCGAAACAAATGGTTTAGCTTCAAATACTTGTGATATACATGATTCAGTTTCAACTGCATGCGAAACGAACGAGTTAGCTTCAAATCCATTCGAAACACAATATTTAGCGTCAAATCAATGCGAAGTAGAAGGCAGAGCTTCAAATCCATGCGATACAAATGGTTTAGCTACAAATACTTGTGATATACATTATTTAGCTACAACTGCATGCGAAACAAACGAGTTAGCTTCAAATCTACGCGAAACACATGAATTGGTTCAAATGAATGCGATGTAGAAGGTTTAGCTTCAAATCCAAGCGAAACACATGATTTAGCTTCAAATACTTGCGATATAAGTGACGTAGATTCAACTGCAGGCGAAATGAACGAGTTAGCTTCAAATCCATGCGAAACACATGATTTAGCTGCAAATCAATGCGTTGTAGGAGGTTTAGCGTCAAATCCATGCGATACACTAGATTAAGCTTCAAATCAATGCGATGTAGAAGGTTTAGCTTCAAATCCAAGCGAAACACATGATTTAGCTTCAAATACTTGCGATATAAGTGATATAGTTTCAAATGCAGGCGAAAGGAACGAGTTAGCGTCAAATCAATGCGAAACACATGATTCAGCTGCAAATCAATGCGATGTAGAAGGTTTAGATTCAAATCCATGCCAAACACATGATTTAGCTTCAAATCCATGGGATGTAGAAGGTTTAGCTTCAAATCCATGCGAAACACATTATTTAGGTGTAAATCTGTGCGAAGTAGAAGGCTCAGGTTCAAAGCCATGCGATTTAAATGGTACATCTTCAAATACTTGTGAAAGACATGATTTAGCTTCAATTGCATGCGAAACAAACGAGTTAGCTTCAAATCCATACGAAACACATGATTTAGCTTCAAATCAATGCGAAGTAGAAGGTTTAGATTCAAATGCGTGCGAAACAAATGATTTTGGCATCAAATACTTGCGATATAAATGATATAGCTTCAAATGCAGGCGACACAAACGAGTTAGCTTCAAATCCATGCGAAACACATGATTTAGCTTCAAATCCAAGCGAAACACATGATTTATCTTCAAATCAATGCGATGTAAAAGGTTTAGCTTCAAATCTGTGCGAAACAAATGATTTAGCACAAATACTTGCGATATAAGGGATATAGCTTCAGATGCAGGCGAAACGAACGAGTTAGCTTCAAATCCATACGAAACACATGATTTAGCTTCAAATCAATGCGAAGTAGAAGGTTTAGATTCAAATGCGTACGAAACAAATGATTTTGACATCAAATACTTGCGATATAAATGATATAGCTTCAAATGCAGGCGACACAAACGAGTTAGCTTCAAATCCATGCGAAACACATGATTCAGCTGCAAATTAATGCTATGTAGAAGGCTTAGATTCAAATCCATGCAAAACACGTGATTTAGGATCCAATCAATGCGAAGTAGAAGGCTTAGCTTCAAATCCATGCGAGACAAATGCTTTAGCTTCAAATACTTGCGATATAAATGATATAGCTTCAAATACAGCAGAAACAAACGAGTTAGCTTCAAATCCATGCAAAACACACGATTTAGCTTCAATTCAATGCCAAGTAGAAGGCTTAGCTTCAAATCCATGCGAATGAATTGTTTAGCTGCAAATACATGTGATATACATGATTTAGTTTCAACTGCATGCGAAACAACGAGTTACCTTCAAATCCACGCGAAACACATAATTTAGCTTCAAATCAATGCGAAGTAGCAGGTTTAGATTCAAATCCATGCGAAACACATGATTTAGCTTCAAATACTTGCGATATAAGTGATATAGTTTCAAATGCAGGCGAAACGAACGAGTTAGCACGCAAATCCATGCGAAACACATGATTCAGCTGCAAATCAATGCGATGTAGAAGGTTTAGCTTCAAATCCATGCCAAACACATGATTTAGCTTCAAATCCATGGGATGTAGAAGGTTTAGATTCAAATCCATGCGAAACACATTATTTAGGTGCAAATCAGTGCGAAGTAGAAGGCTCAGGTTCAAAGCCATGCGATTCAAATGGTTCATCTTCAAATACTTGTGAAAGACATGATTTAGCTTCAACTGCATCCGAAACAAAGGGGTTACCTTCAAATCCACGCGAAACACATGATTTAGCTTCAAATCAATGTGATGTAGAAGGCTTAGTTTCAAATCCATGCAAAACACGTGATTTAGGATCGAATCAATGCGAAGTAGAAGGCTTAGCTTCAAATCCATGCGAAACAAATGGTTTAGCTTCAAATACTAGCGATATAAATGATACTGCTTCAAATACAGGAGAAACAAACGAGTTAGCTTCAAATCCATGCAAAACACACGATTTAGCTTCAATTCAAAGCCAAGTAGAAGGCAGAGCTTCAAATCCATGCGATACAAATGGTTTAGCTACAAATACTTGTGATATACATTATTTAGCTACAACTGCATGCGAAACAAACGAGTTAGCTTCAAATCTACGCGAAACACATGAATTGGTTCAAATGAATGCGATGTAGAAGGTTTAGCTTCAAATCCAAGCGAAACACATGATTTAGCTTCAAATACTTGCGATATAAGTGATGTGGATTCAACTGCAGCGGAATGAACGAGTTAGCTTCAAATCCATGCGAAACACATGATTTAGCTGCAAATCAATGCGTTGTAGGAGGTTTAGCGTCAAATCCATGCGATACACTAGATTAAGCTTCAAATCAATGCGATGTAGAAGGTTTAGCTTCAAATCCAAGCGAAACACATGATTTAGCTTCAAATACTTGCGATATAAGTGATATAGTTTCAAATGCAGGCGAAAGGAACGAGTTAGCGTCAAATCAATGCGAAACACATGATTCAGCTGCAAATCAATGCGATGTAGAAGGTTTAGATTCAAATCCATGCCAAACACATGATTTAGCTTCAAATCCATGGGATGTAGAAGGTTTAGCTTCAAATCCATGCGAAACACATTATTTAGGTGTAAATCTGTGCGAAGTAGAAGGCTCAGGTTCAAAGCCATGCGATTTAAATGGTACATCTTCAAATACTTGTGAAAGACATGATTTAGCTTCAATTGCATGCGAAACAAACGAGTTAGCTTCAAATCCATACGAAACACATGATTTAGCTTCAAATCAATGCGAAGTAGAAGGTTTAGATTCAAATGCGTGCGAAACAAATGATTTTGGCATCAAATACTTGCGATATAAATGATATAGCTTCAAATGCAGGCGACACAAACGAGTTAGCTTCAAATCCATGCGAAACACATGATTTAGCTTCAAATCCAAGCGAAACACATGATTTATCTTCAAATCAATGCGATGTAAAAGGTTTAGCTTCAAATCTGTGCGAAACAAATGATTTAGCACAAATACTTGCGATATAAGGGATATAGCTTCAGATGCAGGCGAAACGAACGAGTTAGCTTCAAATCCATACGAAACACATGATTTAGCTTCAAATCAATGCGAAGTAGAAGGTTTAGATTCAAATGCGTACGAAACAAATGATTTTGACATCAAATACTTGCGATATAAATGATATAGCTTCAAATGCAGGCGACAAAAACGAGTTAGCTTCAAATCCATGCGAAACACATGATTCAGCTGCAAATTAATGCTATGTAGAAGGCTTAGATTCAAATCCATCCAAACACGTGATTTAGGATCCAATCAATGCGAAGTAGAAGGCTTAGCTTCAAATCCATGCGAGACAAATGCTTTAGCTTCAAATACTTGCGATATAAATGATATAGCTTCAAATACAGCAGAAACAAACGAGTTAGCTTCAAATCCATGCAAAACACACGATTTAGCTTCAATTCAATGCCAAGTAGAAGGCTTAGCTTCAAATCCATGCGAATGAATTGTTTAGCTGCAAATACATGTGATATACATGATTTAGTTTCAACTGCATGCGAAACAACGAGTTACCTTCAAATCCACGCGAAACACATAATTTAGCTTCAAATCAATGCGAAGTAGCAGGTTTAGATTCAAATCCATGCGAAACACATGATTTAGCTTCAAATACTTGCGATATAAGTGATATAGTTTCAAATGCAGGCGAAACGAACGAGTTAGCACGCAAATCCATGCGAAACACATGATTCAGCTGCAAATCAATGCGATGTAGAAGGTTTAGCTTCAAATCCATGCCAAACACATGATTTAGCTTCAAATCCATGGGATGTAGAAGGTTTAGATTCAAATCCATGCGAAACACATTATTTAGGTGCAAATCAGTGCGAAGTAGAAGGCTCAGGTTCAAAGCCATGCGATTCAAATGGTTCATCTTCAAATACTTGTGAAAGACATGATTTAGCTTCAACTGCATCCGAAACAAAGGGGTTACCTTCAAATCCACGCGAAACACATGATTTAGCTTCAAATCAATGTGATGTAGAAGGCTTAGTTTCAAATCCATGCAAAACACGTGATTTAGGATCGAATCAATGCGAAGTAGAAGGCTTAGCTTCAAATCCATGCGAAACAAATGGTTTAGCTTCAAATACTAGCGATATAAATGATACTGCTTCAAATACAGGAGAAACAAACGAGTTAGCTTCAAATCCATGCAAAACACACGATTTAGCTTCAATTCAAAGCCAAGTAGAAGGCAGAGCTTCAAATCCATGCGATACAAATGGTTTAGCTACAAATACTTGTGATATACATTATTTAGCTACAACTGCATGCGAAACAAACGAGTTAGCTTCAAATCTACGCGAAACACATGAATTGGTTCAAATAAATGCGATGTAGAAGGTTTAGCTTCAAATCCAAGCGAAACACATGATTTAGCTTCAAATACTTGCGATATAAGTGATGTAGATTCAACTGCAGGCGAAATGAATGAGTTAGCTTCAAATCCATGCGAAACACATGATTTAGCTGCAAATCAATGCGTTGTAGGAGGTTTAGCGTCAAATCCATGCGATACACTAGATTAAGCTTCAAATCAATGCGATGTAGAAGGTTTAGCTTCAAATCCAAGCGAAACACATGATTTAGCTTCAATTGCATGCGAAACAAACGAGTTAGCTTCAAATCCATACGAAACACATGATTTAGCTTCAAATCAATGCGAAGTAGAAGGTTTAGATTCAAATGCGTGCGAAACAAATGATTTTGGCATCAAATACTTGCGATATAAATGATATAGCTTCAAATGCAGGCGACACAAACGAGTTAGCTTCAAATCCATGCGAAACACATGATTTAGCTTCAAATCCAAGCGAAACACATGATTTATTTTCAAATCAATGCGATGTAAAAGGTTTAGTTTCAAATCTGTGCGAAACAAATGATTTAGCATCAAATACTTGCGATATAAGGGATATAGCATCAGATGCAGGCGAAACGAACGAGTTTGCTTCAAATCCATACGAAACACATGATTTAGCTTCAAATCAATGCGAAGTACGAAGGTTTAGATTCAAATGCGTGCGAAACAAATGATTTTGGCATCAAATACTTGCGATATAAATGATATAGCTTCAAATGCAGGCGACACAAACGAGTTAGCTTCAAATCCATGCGAAACACATGATTTAGCTTCAAATCCAAGCGAAACACATGGTTTATCTTCAAATCAATGCGATGTAAAAGGTTTAGCTTCAAATCTGTGCGAAACAAATGATTTAGCACAAATACTTGCGATATAAGGGATATAGCTTCAGATGCAGGCGAAACGAACGAGTTAGCTTCAAATCCATACGAAACACATGATTTAGCTTCAAATCAATGCGAAGTAGAAGGTTTAGATTCAAATGCGTACGAAACAAATGATTTTGGCAT